>NW_027457173.1:0-166043 GCF_040206685.1 Ascaphus truei | reverse complement strand
CCAGAAAGGCATTGTGATAAGCGTATCCCCGGTATAGTCAGGGGTTAATGGGAGTCGTCCCCGTCCCCCCAGTATACGCCTAGAACCATGGACCCGGTACTTGTGGTTCGGACTGTCTCCAACCAGCCATAATGTTGTGAGAGTGAAATTATGTCTAAGTCCAGCTTTGGTACATTAGAAGCAACTCTGAAACTTAACCTAAGCGTTTTTCGAAGCTACTTTTTGGCTAACTTCTTATAGGAAGGTCTAGGAGCTCTGAAAATGAACGTGCGCGTCTTTCACTCTTCCCGAGGGACTTAGAAGAATTTTGTGATATTTTTTATTAAAATGGTGTATAAGGGTATATATATAAATATATTTTATGCACTGTATATGAGCTGGCGATTTCTAAGTCTGTGGTTCCGAGAGGGGGTAACCAGGCTCACTAATAAAGGTCAAGCCACTTGGCTGCCAAAATGCCCTGCTTCAGCACAGACCAGAAAGGCATTGTGATAAGCGTATCCCCGGTATAGTCAGGGGTTAATGGGAGTCGTCCCCGTCCCCCCCAGTATACGCCCAGAACCATGGACCCGGTACTTGTGGTTCGGACTGTCTCCAACCAGCCATAATGTTGTGAGAGTGAAATTATGTCTAAGTCCAGCTTTGGTACATTAGAAGCAACTCTGAAACTTAACCTAAGCGTTTTTCGAAGCTACTTTTTGGCTAACTTCTTATAGGAAGGTCTAGGAGCTCTGAAAATGAACGTGCGCGTCTTTAACTCTTCCCGAGGGACTTAGAAGAATTTTGTGATATTTTTTATTAAAATGGTGTATAAGGGTATATATATAAATATATTTTATGCACTGTATATGAGCTGGCGATTTCTAAGTCTGTGGTTCCGAGAGGGGGTAACCAGGCTCACTAATAAAGGTCAAGCAACTTGGCTGCCAGAATGCCCTGCTTCAGCACAGACCAGAAAGGCATTGTGATAAGCGTATCCCCGGTATAGTCAGGGGTTAATGAGAGTCGTCCCCGTCCCCCCAGTATACGGCAAGAACCATGGACCCGGTACTTGTGGTTCGGACTGTCTCCAACCAGCCATAATGTTGTGAGAGTGAAATTATGTCTAAGTCCAGCTTTGGTACATTAGAAGCAACTCTGAAACTTAACCTAAGCGTTTTTCGAAGCTACTTTTTGGCTAACTTCTTATAGGAAGGTCTAGGAGCTCTAAAAATGAACGTGCGCGTCTTTCACTCTTCCCGAGGGACTTAGAAGAATTTTGTGATATTTTTTATTAAAATGGTGTATAAGGGTATATATATATAAATATATTTTATGCACTGTATATGAGCTGGCGATTTCTAAGTCTGTGGTTCCGAGAGGGGGTAACCAGGCTCACTAATAAAGGTCAAGCCACTTGGCTGCCAGAATGCCCTGCTTCAGCACAGACCAGAAAGGCATTGTGATAAGCGTATCCCCGGTATAGTCAGGGGTTAATGGGAGTCGTCCCCGTCCCCCCAGTATACGCCTAGAACCATGGACCCGGTACTTGTGGTTCGGACTGTCTCCAACCAGCCATAATGTTGTGAGAGTGAAATTATGTCTAAGTCCAGCTTTGGTACATTAGAAGCAACTCTGAAACTTAACCTAAGCGTTTTTCGAAGCTACTTTTTGGCTAACTTCTTATAGGAAGGTCTAGGAGCTCTGAAAATGAACGTGCGCGTCTTTCACTCTTCCCGAGGGACTTAGAAGAATTTTGTGATATTTTTTATTAAAATGGTGTATAAGGGTATATATATAAATATATTTTATGCACTGTATATGAGCTGGCGATTTCTAAGTCTGTGGTTCCGAGAGGGGGTAACCAGGCTCACTAATAAAGGTCAAGCCACTTGGCTGCCAGAATGCCCTGCTTCAGCACAGACCAGAAAGGCATTGTGATAAGCGTATCCCCGGTATAGTCAGGGGTTAATGGGAGTCGTCCCCGTCCCCCCAGTATACGCCTAGAACCATGGACCCGGTACTTGTGGTTCGGACTGTCTCCAACCAGCCATAATGTTGTGAGAGTGAAATTATGTCTAAGTCCAGCTTTGGTACATTAGAAGCAACTCTGAAACTTAACCTAAGCGTTTTTCGAAGCTACTTTTTGGCTAACTTCTTATAGGGAGGTCTAGGAGCTCTAAAAATGAACGTGCGCGTCTTTCACTCTTCCCGAGGGACTTAGAAGAATTTTGTGATATTTTTTATTAAAATGGTGTATAAGGGTATATATATAAATATATTTTATGCACTGTATATGAGCTGGCGATTTCTAAGTCTGTGGTTCCGAGAGGGGGTAACCAGGCTCACTAATAAAGGTCAAGCCACTTGGCTGCCAGAATGCCCTGCTTCAGCACAGACCAGAAAGGCATTGTGATAAGCGTATCCCCGGTATAGTCAGGGGTTAATGGGAGTCGTCCCCGTCCCCCCAGTATACGCCTAGAACCATGGACCCGGTACTTGTGGTTCGGACTGTCTCCAACCAGCCATAATGTTGTGAGAGTGAAATTATGTCTAAGTCCAGCTTTGGTACATTAGAAGCAACTCTGAAACTTAACCTAAGCGTTTTTCGAAGCTACTTTTTGGCTAACTTCTTATAGGAAGGTCTAGGAGCTCTGAAAATGAACGTGCGCGTCTTTCACTCTTCCCGAGGGACTTAGAAGAATTTTGTGATATTTTTTATTAAAATGGTGTATAAGGGTATATATATAAATATATTTTATGCACTGTATATGAGCTGGCGATTTCTAAGTCTGTGGTTCCGAGAGGGGGTAACCAGGCTCACTAATAAAGGTCAAGCCACTTGGCTGCCAGAATGCCCTGCTTCAGCACAGACCAGAAAGGCATTGTGATAAGCGTATCCCCGGTATAGTCAGGGGTTAATGGGAGTCGTCCCCGTCCCCCCCAGTATACGCCCAGAACCATGGACCCGGTACTTGTGGTTCGGACTGTCTCCAACCAGCCATAATGTTGTGAGAGTGAAATTATGTCTAAGTCCAGCTTTGGTACATTAGAAGCAACTCTGAAACTTAACCTAAGCGTTTTTCGAAGCTACTTTTTGGCTAACTTCTTATAGGAAGGTCTAGGAGCTCTGAAAATGAACGTGCGCGTCTTTAACTCTTCCCGAGGGACTTAGAAGAATTTTGTGATATTTTTTATTAAAATGGTGTATAAGGGTATATATATAAATATATTTTATGCACTGTATATGAGCTGGCGATTTCTAAGTCTGTGGTTCCGAGAGGGGGTAACCAGGCTCACTAATAAAGGTCAAGCAACTTGGCTGCCAGAATGCCCTGCTTCAGCACAGACCAGAAAGGCATTGTGATAAGCGTATCCCCGGTATAGTCAGGGGTTAATGGGAGTCGTCCCCGTCCCCCCAGTATACGCCTAGAACCATGGACCCGGTACTTGTGGTTCGGACTGTCTCCAACCAGCCATAATGTTGTGAGAGTGAAATTATGTCTAAGTCCAGCTTTGGTACATTAGAAGCAACTCTGAAACTTAACCTAAGCGTTTTTCGAAGCTACTTTTTGGCTAACTTCTTATAGGAAGGTCTAGGAGCTCTGAAAATGAACGTGCGCGTCTTTCACTCTTCCCGAGGGACTTAGAAGAATTTTGTGATATTTTTTATTAAAATGGTGTATAAGGGTATATATATAAATATATTTTATGCACTGTATATGAGCTGGCGATTTCTAAGTCTGTGGTTCCGAGAGGGGGTAACCAGGCTCACTAATAAAGGTCAAGCCACTTGGCTGCCAGAATGCCCTGCTTCAGCACAGACCAGAAAGGCATTGTGATAAGCGTATCCCCGGTATAGTCAGGGGTTAATGGGAGTCGTCCCCGTCCCCCCAGTATACGCCTAGAACCATGGACCCGGTACTTGTGGTTCGGACTGTCTCCAACCAGCCATAATGTTGTGAGAGTGAAATTATGTCTAAGTCCAGCTTTGGTACATTAGAAGCAACTCTGAAACTTAACCTAAGCGTTTTTCGAAGCTACTTTTTGGCTAACTTCTTATAGGGAGGTCTAGGAGCTCTAAAAATGAACGTGCGCGTCTTTCACTCTTCCCGAGGGACTTAGAAGAATTTTGTGATATTTTTTATTAAAATGGTGTATAAGGGTATATATATAAATATATTTTATGCACTGTATATGAGCTGGCGATTTCTAAGTCTGTGGTTCCGAGAGGGGGTAACCAGGCTCACTAATAAAGGTCAAGCCACTTGGCTGCCAGAATGCCCTGCTTCAGCACAGACCAGAAAGGCATTGTGATAAGCGTATCCCCGGTATAGTCAGGGGTTAATGGGAGTCGTCCCCGTCCCCCCAGTATACGCCCAGAACCATGGACCCGGTACTTGTGGTTCGGACTGTCTCCAACCAGCCATAATGTTGTGAGAGTGAAATTATGTCTAAGTCCAGCTTTGGTACATTAGAAGCAACTCTGAAACTTAACCTAAGCGTTTTTCGAAGCTACTTTTTGGCTAACTTCTTATAGGAAGGTCTAGGAGCTCTAAAAATGAACGTGCGCGTCTTTCACTCTTCCCGAGGGACTTAGAAGAATTTTGTGATATTTTTTATTAAAATGGTGTATAAGGGTATATATATAAATATATTTTATGCACTGTATATGAGCTGGCGATTTCTAAGTCTGTGGTTCCGAGAGGGGGTAACCAGGCTCACTAATAAAGGTCAAGCCACTTGGCTGCCAGAATGCCCTGCTTCAGCACAGACCAGAAAGGCATTGTGATAAGCGTATCCCCGGTATAGTCAGGGGTTAATGGGAGTCGTCCCCGTCCCCCCAGTATACGCCTAGAACCATGGACCCGGTACTTGTGGTTCGGACTGTCTCCAACCAGCCATAATGTTGTGAGAGTGAAATTATGTCTAAGTCCAGCTTTGGTACATTAGAAGCAACTCTGAAACTTAACCTAAGCGTTTTTCGAAGCTACTTTTTGGCTAACTTCTTATAGGAAGGTCTAGGAGCTCTGAAAATGAACGTGCGCGTCTTTCACTCTTCCCGAGGGACTTAGAAGAATTTTGTGATATTTTTTATTAAAATGGTGTATAAGGGTATATATATATAAATATATTTTATGCACTGTATATGAGCTGGCGATTTCTAAGTCTGTGGTTCCGAGAGGGGGTAACCAGGCTCACTAATAAAGGTCAAGCCACTTGGCTGCCAGAATGCCCTGCTTCAGCACAGACCAGAAAGGCATTGTGATAAGCGTATCCCCGGTATAGTCAGGGGTTAATGGGAGTCGTCCCCGTCCCCCCAGTATACGCCCAGAACCATGGACCCGGTACTTGTGGTTCGGACTGTCTCCAACCAGCCATAATGTTGTGAGAGTGAAATTATGTCTAAGTCCAGCTTTGGTACATTAGAAGCAACTCTGAAACTTAACCTAAGCGTTTTTCGAAGCTACTTTTTGGCTAACTTCTTATAGGAAGGTCTAGGAGCTCTAAAAATGAACGTGCGCGTCTTTCACTCTTCCCGAGGGACTTAGAAGAATTTTGTGATATTTTTTATTAAAATGGTGTATAAGGGTATATATATAAATATATTTTATGCACTGTATATGAGCTGGCGATTTCTAAGTCTGTGGTTCCGAGAGGGGGTAACCAGGCTCACTAATAAAGGTCAAACCATTTGGCTGCCAGAATGCCCTGCTTCAGCACAGACCAGAAAGGCATTGTGATAAGCGTATCCCCGGTATAGTCAGGGGTTAATGGGAGTCGTCCCCGTCCCCCCAGTATACGCCTAGAACCATGGACCCGGTACTTGTGGTTCGGACTGTCTCCAACCAGCCATAATGTTGTGAGAGTGAAATTATGTCTAAGTCCAGCTTTGGTACATTAGAAGCAACTCTGAAACTTAACCTAAGCGTTTTTCGAAGCTACTTTTTGGCTAACTTCTTATAGGAAGGTCTAGGAGCTCTGAAAATGAACGTGCGCGTCTTTCACTCTTCCCGAGGGACTTAGAAGAATTTTGTGATATTTTTTATTAAAATGGTGTATAAGGGTATATATATAAATATATTTTATGCACTGTATATGAGCTGGCGATTTCTAAGTCTGTGGTTCCGAGAGGGGGTAACCAGGCTCACTAATAAAGGTCAAGCCACTTGGCTGCCAGAATGCCCTGCTTCAGCACAGACCAGAAAGGCATTGTGATAAGCGTATCCCCGGTATAGTCAGGGGTTAATGGGAGTCGTCCCCGTCCCCCCAGTATACGCCTAGAACCATGGACCCGGTACTTGTGGTTCGGACTGTCTCCAACCAGCCATAATGTTGTGAGAGTGAAATTATGTCTAAGTCCAGCTTTGGTACATTAGAAGCAACTCTGAAACTTAACCTAAGCGTTTTTCGAAGCTACTTTTTGGCTAACTTCTTATAGGGAGGTCTAGGAGCTCTAAAAATGAACGTGCGCGTCTTTCACTCTTCCCGAGGGACTTAGAAGAATTTTGTGATATTTTTTATTAAAATGGTGTATAAGGGTATATATATAAATATATTTTATGCACTGTATATGAGCTGGCGATTTCTAAGTCTGTGGTTCCGAGAGGGGGTAACCAGGCTCACTAATAAAGGTCAAGCCACTTGGCTGCCAGAATGCCCTGCTTCAGCACAGACCAGAAAGGCATTGTGATAAGCGTATCCCCGGTATAGTCAGGGGTTAATGGGAGTCGTCCCCGTCCCCCCTGTATACGCCTAGAACCATGGACCCGGTACTTGTGGTTCGGACTGTCTCCAACCAGCCATAATGTTGTGAGAGTGAAATTATGTCTAAGTCCAGCTTTGGTACATTAGAAGCAACTCTGAAACTTAACCTAAGCGTTTTTCGAAGCTACTTTTTGGCTAACTTCTTATAGGAAGGTCTAGGAGCTCTGAAAATGAACGTGCGCGTCTTTCACTCTTCCCGAGGGACTTAGAAGAATTTTGTGATATTTTTTATTAAAATGGTGTATAAGGGTATATATATAAATATATTTTATGCACTGTATATGAGCTGGCGATTTCTAAGTCTGTGGTTCCGAGAGGGGGTAACCAGGCTCACTAATAAAGGTCAAGCCACTTGGCTGCCAGAATGCCCTGCTTCAGCACAGACCAGAAAGGCATTGTGATAAGCGTATCCCCGGTATAGTCAGGGGTTAATGGGAGTCGTCCCCGTCCCCCCCAGTATACGCCCAGAACCATGGACCCGGTACTTGTGGTTCGGACTGTCTCCAACCAGCCATAATGTTGTGAGAGTGAAATTATGTCTAAGTCCAGCTTTGGTACATTAGAAGCAACTCTGAAACTTAACCTAAGCGTTTTTCGAAGCTACTTTTTGGCTAACTTCTTATAGGAAGGTCTAGGAGCTCTGAAAATGAACGTGCGCGTCTTTAACTCTTCCCGAGGGACTTAGAAGAATTTTGTGATATTTTTTATTAAAATGGTGTATAAGGGTATATATATAAATATATTTTATGCACTGTATATGAGCTGGCGATTTCTAAGTCTGTGGTTCCGAGAGGGGGTAACCAGGCTCACTAATAAAGGTCAAGCAACTTGGCTGCCAGAATGCCCTGCTTCAGCACAGACCAGAAAGGCATTGTGATAAGCGTATCCCCGGTATAGTCAGGGGTTAATGGGAGTCGTCCCCGTCCCCCCAGTATACGCCTAGAACCATGGACCCGGTACTTGTGGTTCGGACTGTCTCCAACCAGCCATAATGTTGTGAGAGTGAAATTATGTCTAAGTCCAGCTTTGGTACATTAGAAGCAACTCTGAAACTTAACCTAAGCGTTTTTCGAAGCTACTTTTTGGCTAACTTCTTATAGGAAGGTCTAGGAGCTCTGAAAATGAACGTGCGCGTCTTTCACTCTTCCCGAGGGACTTAGAAGAATTTTGTGATATTTTTTATTAAAATGGTGTATAAGGGTATATATATAAATATATTTTATGCACTGTATATGAGCTGGCGATTTCTAAGTCTGTGGTTCCGAGAGGGGGTAACCAGGCTCACTAATAAAGGTCAAGCCACTTGGCTGCCAGAATGCCCTGCTTCAGCACAGACCAGAAAGGCATTGTGATAAGCGTATCCCCGGTATAGTCAGGGGTTAATGGGAGTCGTCCCCGTCCCCCCAGTATACGCCTAGAACCATGGACCCGGTACTTGTGGTTCGGACTGTCTCCAACCAGCCATAATGTTGTGAGAGTGAAATTATGTCTAAGTCCAGCTTTGGTACATTAGAAGCAACTCTGAAACTTAACCTAAGCGTTTTTCGAAGCTACTTTTTGGCTAACTTCTTATAGGAAGGTCTAGGAGCTCTGAAAATGAACGTGCGCGTCTTTCACTCTTCCCGAGGGACTTAGAAGAATTTTGTGATATTTTTTATTAAAATGGTGTATAAGGGTATATATATAAATATATTTTATGCACTGTATATGAGCTGGCGATTTCTAAGTCTGTGGTTCCGAGAGGGGGTAACCAGGCTCACTAATAAAGGTCAAGCCACTTGGCTGCCAAAATGCCCTGCTTCAGCACAGACCAGAAAGGCATTGTGATAAGCGTATCCCCGGTATAGTCAGGGGTTAATGGGAGTCGTCCCCGTCCCCCCCAGTATACGCCCAGAACCATGGACCCGGTACTTGTGGTTCGGACTGTCTCCAACCAGCCATAATGTTGTGAGAGTGAAATTATGTCTAAGTCCAGCTTTGGTACATTAGAAGCAACTCTGAAACTTAACCTAAGCGTTTTTCGAAGCTACTTTTTGGCTAACTTCTTATAGGAAGGTCTAGGAGCTCTGAAAATGAACGTGCGCGTCTTTAACTCTTCCCGAGGGACTTAGAAGAATTTTGTGATATTTTTTATTAAAATGGTGTATAAGGGTATATATATAAATATATTTTATGCACTGTATATGAGCTGGCGATTTCTAAGTCTGTGGTTCCGAGAGGGGGTAACCAGGCTCACTAATAAAGGTCAAGCCACTTGGCTGCCAGAATGCCCTGCTTCAGCACAGACCAGAAAGGCATTGTGATAAGCGTATCCCCGGTATAGTCAGGGGTTAATGAGAGTCGTCCCCGTCCCCCCAGTATACGGCAAGAACCATGGACCCGGTACTTGTGGTTCGGACTGTCTCCAACCAGCCATAATGTTGTGAGAGTGAAATTATGTCTAAGTCCAGCTTTGGTACATTAGAAGCAACTCTGAAACTTAACCTAAGCGTTTTTCGAAGCTACTTTTTGGCTAACTTCTTATAGGAAGGTCTAGGAGCTCTAAAAATGAACGTGCGCGTCTTTCACTCTTCCCGAGGGACTTAGAAGAATTTTGTGATATTTTTTATTAAAATGGTGTATAAGGGTATATATATATAAATATATTTTATGCACTGTATATGAGCTGGCGATTTCTAAGTCTGTGGTTCCGAGAGGGGGTAACCAGGCTCACTAATAAAGGTCAAGCCACTTGGCTGCCAGAATGCCCTGCTTCAGCACAGACCAGAAAGGCATTGTGATAAGCGTATCCCCGGTATAGTCAGGGGTTAATGGGAGTCGTCCCCGTCCCCCCAGTATACGCCTAGAACCATGGACCCGGTACTTGTGGTTCGGACTGTCTCCAACCAGCCATAATGTTGTGAGAGTGAAATTATGTCTAAGTCCAGCTTTGGTACATTAGAAGCAACTCTGAAACTTAACCTAAGCGTTTTTCGAAGCTACTTTTTGGCTAACTTCTTATAGGAAGGTCTAGGAGCTCTGAAAATGAACGTGCGCGTCTTTCACTCTTCCCGAGGGACTTAGAAGAATTTTGTGATATTTTTTATTAAAATGGTGTATAAGGGTATATATATAAATATATTTTATGCACTGTATATGAGCTGGCGATTTCTAAGTCTGTGGTTCCGAGAGGGGGTAACCAGGCTCACTAATAAAGGTCAAGCCACTTGGCTGCCAGAATGCCCTGCTTCAGCACAGACCAGAAAGGCATTGTGATAAGCGTATCCCCGGTATAGTCAGGGGTTAATGGGAGTCGTCCCCGTCCCCCCAGTATACGCCTAGAACCATGGACCCGGTACTTGTGGTTCGGACTGTCTCCAACCAGCCATAATGTTGTGAGAGTGAAATTATGTCTAAGTCCAGCTTTGGTACATTAGAAGCAACTCTGAAACTTAACCTAAGCGTTTTTCGAAGCTACTTTTTGGCTAACTTCTTATAGGGAGGTCTAGGAGCTCTAAAAATGAACGTGCGCGTCTTTCACTCTTCCCGAGGGACTTAGAAGAATTTTGTGATATTTTTTATTAAAATGGTGTATAAGGGTATATATATAAATATATTTTATGCACTGTATATGAGCTGGCGATTTCTAAGTCTGTGGTTCCGAGAGGGGGTAACCAGGCTCACTAATAAAGGTCAAGCCACTTGGCTGCCAGAATGCCCTGCTTCAGCACAGACCAGAAAGGCATTGTGATAAGCGTATCCCCGGTATAGTCAGGGGTTAATGGGAGTCGTCCCCGTCCCCCCAGTATACGCCTAGAACCATGGACCCGGTACTTGTGGTTCGGACTGTCTCCAACCAGCCATAATGTTGTGAGAGTGAAATTATGTCTAAGTCCAGCTTTGGTACATTAGAAGCAACTCTGAAACTTAACCTAAGCGTTTTTCGAAGCTACTTTTTGGCTAACTTCTTATAGGAAGGTCTAGGAGCTCTGAAAATGAACGTGCGCGTCTTTCACTCTTCCCGAGGGACTTAGAAGAATTTTGTGATATTTTTTATTAAAATGGTGTATAAGGGTATATATATAAATATATTTTATGCACTGTATATGAGCTGGCGATTTCTAAGTCTGTGGTTCCGAGAGGGGGTAACCAGGCTCACTAATAAAGGTCAAGCCACTTGGCTGCCAGAATGCCCTGCTTCAGCACAGACCAGAAAGGCATTGTGATAAGCGTATCCCCGGTATAGTCAGGGGTTAATGGGAGTCGTCCCCGTCCCCCCCAGTATACGCCCAGAACCATGGACCCGGTACTTGTGGTTCGGACTGTCTCCAACCAGCCATAATGTTGTGAGAGTGAAATTATGTCTAAGTCCAGCTTTGGTACATTAGAAGCAACTCTGAAACTTAACCTAAGCGTTTTTCGAAGCTACTTTTTGGCTAACTTCTTATAGGAAGGTCTAGGAGCTCTGAAAATGAACGTGCGCGTCTTTAACTCTTCCCGAGGGACTTAGAAGAATTTTGTGATATTTTTTATTAAAATGGTGTATAAGGGTATATATATAAATATATTTTATGCACTGTATATGAGCTGGCGATTTCTAAGTCTGTGGTTCCGAGAGGGGGTAACCAGGCTCACTAATAAAGGTCAAGCAACTTGGCTGCCAGAATGCCCTGCTTCAGCACAGACCAGAAAGGCATTGTGATAAGCGTATCCCCGGTATAGTCAGGGGTTAATGGGAGTCGTCCCCGTCCCCCCAGTATACGCCTAGAACCATGGACCCGGTACTTGTGGTTCGGACTGTCTCCAACCAGCCATAATGTTGTGAGAGTGAAATTATGTCTAAGTCCAGCTTTGGTACATTAGAAGCAACTCTGAAACTTAACCTAAGCGTTTTTCGAAGCTACTTTTTGGCTAACTTCTTATAGGAAGGTCTAGGAGCTCTGAAAATGAACGTGCGCGTCTTTCACTCTTCCCGAGGGACTTAGAAGAATTTTGTGATATTTTTTATTAAAATGGTGTATAAGGGTATATATATAAATATATTTTATGCACTGTATATGAGCTGGCGATTTCTAAGTCTGTGGTTCCGAGAGGGGGTAACCAGGCTCACTAATAAAGGTCAAGCCACTTGGCTGCCAGAATGCCCTGCTTCAGCACAGACCAGAAAGGCATTGTGATAAGCGTATCCCCGGTATAGTCAGGGGTTAATGGGAGTCGTCCCCGTCCCCCCAGTATACGCCTAGAACCATGGACCCGGTACTTGTGGTTCGGACTGTCTCCAACCAGCCATAATGTTGTGAGAGTGAAATTATGTCTAAGTCCAGCTTTGGTACATTAGAAGCAACTCTGAAACTTAACCTAAGCGTTTTTCGAAGCTACTTTTTGGCTAACTTCTTATAGGGAGGTCTAGGAGCTCTAAAAATGAACGTGCGCGTCTTTCACTCTTCCCGAGGGACTTAGAAGAATTTTGTGATATTTTTTATTAAAATGGTGTATAAGGGTATATATATAAATATATTTTATGCACTGTATATGAGCTGGCGATTTCTAAGTCTGTGGTTCCGAGAGGGGGTAACCAGGCTCACTAATAAAGGTCAAGCCACTTGGCTGCCAGAATGCCCTGCTTCAGCACAGACCAGAAAGGCATTGTGATAAGCGTATCCCCGGTATAGTCAGGGGTTAATGGGAGTCGTCCCCGTCCCCCCAGTATACGCCCAGAACCATGGACCCGGTACTTGTGGTTCGGACTGTCTCCAACCAGCCATAATGTTGTGAGAGTGAAATTATGTCTAAGTCCAGCTTTGGTACATTAGAAGCAACTCTGAAACTTAACCTAAGCGTTTTTCAAAGCTACTTTTTGGCTAACTTCTTATAGGAAGGTCTAGGAGCTCTAAAAATGAACGTGCGCGTCTTTCACTCTTCCCGAGGGACTTAGAAGAATTTTGTGATATTTTTTATTAAAATGGTGTATAAGGGTATATATATAAATATATTTTATGCACTGTATATGAGCTGGCGATTTCTAAGTCTGTGGTTCCGAGAGGGGGTAACCAGGCTCACTAATAAAGGTCAAGCCACTTGGCTGCCAGAATGCCCTGCTTCAGCACAGACCAGAAAGGCATTGTGATAAGCGTATCCCCGGTATAGTCAGGGGTTAATGGGAGTCGTCCCCGTCCCCCCAGTATACGCCTAGAACCATGGACCCGGTACTTGTGGTTCGGACTGTCTCCAACCAGCCATAATGTTGTGAGAGTGAAATTATGTCTAAGTCCAGCTTTGGTACATTAGAAGCAACTCTGAAACTTAACCTAAGCGTTTTTCGAAGCTACTTTTTGGCTAACTTCTTATAGGAAGGTCTAGGAGCTCTGAAAATGAACGTGCGCGTCTTTCACTCTTCCCGAGGGACTTAGAAGAATTTTGTGATATTTTTTATTAAAATGGTGTATAAGGGTATATATATAAATATATTTTATGCACTGTATATGAGCTGGCGATTTCTAAGTCTGTGGTTCCGAGAGGGGGTAACCAGGCTCACTAATAAAGGTCAAGCCACTTGGCTGCCAGAATGCCCTGCTTCAGCACAGACCAGAAAGGCATTGTGATAAGCGTATCCCCGGTATAGTCAGGGGTTAATGGGAGTCGTCCCCGTCCCCCCAGTATACGCCTAGAACCATGGACCCGGTACTTGTGGTTCGGACTGTCTCCAACCAGCCATAATGTTGTGAGAGTGAAATTATGTCTAAGTCCAGCTTTGGTACATTAGAAGCAACTCTGAAACTTAACCTAAGCGTTTTTCGAAGCTACTTTTTGGCTAACTTCTTATAGGAAGGTCTAGGAGCTCTGAAAATGAACGTGCGCGTCTTTCACTCTTCCCGAGGGACTTAGAAGAATTTTGTGATATTTTTTATTAAAATGGTGTATAAGGGTATATATATAAATATATTTTATGCACTGTACTGTATATGAGCTGGCGATTTCTAAGTCTGTGGTTCCGAGAGGGGGTAACCAGGCTCTCTAATAAAGGTCAAGCCACTTGGCTGCCAGAATGCCCTGCTTCAGCACAGACCAGAAAGGCATTGTGATAAGCGTATCCCCGGTATAGTCAGGGGTTAATGGGAGTCGTCCCCGTCCCCCCAGTATACGCCTAGAACCATGGACCCGGTACTTGTGGTTCGGACTGTCTCCAACCAGCCATAATGTTGTGAGAGTGAAATTATGTCTAAGTCCAGCTTTGGTACATTAGAAGCAACTCTGAAACTTAACCTAAGCGTTTTTCGAAGCTACTTTTTGGCTAACTTCTTATAGGAAGGTCTAGGAGCTCTAAAAATGAACGTGCGCGTCTTTCACTCTTCCCGAGGGACTTAGAAGAATTTTGTGATATTTTTTATTAAAATGGTGTATAAGGGTATATATATAAATATATTTTATGCACTGTATATGAGCTGGCGATTTCTAAGTCTGTGGTTCCGAGAGGGGGTAACCAGGCTCACTAATAAAGGTCAAGCCACTTGGCTGCCAGAATGCCCTGCTTCAGCACAGACCAGAAAGGCATTGTGATAAGCGTATCCCCGGTATAGTCAGGGGTTAATGGGAGTCGTCCCCGTCCCCCCAGTATACGCCCAGAACCATGGACCCGGTACTTGTGGTTCGGACTGTCTCCAACCAGCCATAATGTTGTGAGAGTGAAATTATGTCTAAGTCCAGCTTTGGTACATTAGAAGCAACTCTGAAACTTAACCTAAGCGTTTTTCGAAGCTACTTTTTGGCTAACTTCTTATAGGAAGGTCTAGGAGCTCTAAAAATGAACGTGCGCGTCTTTCACTCTTCCCGAGGGACTTAGAAGAATTTTGTGATATTTTTTATTAAAATGGTGTATAAGGGTATATATATAAATATATTTTATGCACTGTATATGAGCTGGCGATTTCTAAGTCTGTGGTTCCGAGAGGGGGTAACCAGGCTCACTAATAAAGGTCAAGCCACTTGGCTGCCAGAATGCCCTGCTTCAGCACAGACCAGAAAGGCATTGTGATAAGCGTATCCCCGGTATAGTCAGGGGTTAATGGGAGTCGTCCCCGTCCCCCCCAGTATACGCCCAGAACCATGGACCCGGTACTTGTGGTTCGGACTGTCTCCAACCAGCCATAATGTTGTGAGAGTGAAATTATGTCTAAGTCCAGCTTTGGTACATTAGAAGCAACTCTGAAACTTAACCTAAGCGTTTTTCGAAGCTACTTTTTGGCTAACTTCTTATAGGAAGGTCTAGGAGCTCTGAAAATAAACGTGCGCGTCTTTCACTCTTCCCGAGGGATTTAGAAGAATTTTGTGATATTTTTTATTAAAATGGTGTATAAGGGTATATATATAAATATATTTTATGCACTGTATATGAGCTGGCGATTTCTAAGTCTGTGGTTCCGAGAGGGGGTAACCAGGCTCACTAATAAAGGTCAAGCCATTTGGCTACCAGAATGCCCTGCTTCAGCACAGACCAGAAAGGCATTGTGATAAGCGTATCCCCGGTATAGTCAGGGGTTAATGGGAGTCGTCCCCGTCCCCCCAGTATACGCCTAGAACCATGGACCCGGTACTTGTGGTTCGGACTGTCTCCAACCAGCCATAATGTTGTGAGAGTGAAATTATGTCTAAGTCCAGCTTTGGTACATTAGAAGCAACTCTGAAACTTAACCTAAGCGTTTTTCGAAGCTACTTTTTGGCTAACTTCTTATAGGAAGGTCTAGGAGCTCTGAAAATGAACGTGCGCGTCTTTCACTCTTCCCGAGGGACTTAGAAGAATTTTGTGATATTTTTTATTAAAATGGTGTATAAGGGTATATATATAAATATATTTTATGCACTGTATATGAGCTGGCGATTTCTAAGTCTGTGGTTCCGAGAGGGGGTAACCAGGCTCACTAATAAAGGTCAAGCCACTTGGCTGCCAGAATGCCCTGCTTCAGCACAGACCAGAAAGGCATTGTGATAAGCGTATCCCCGGTATAGTCAGGGGTTAATGGGAGTCGTCCCCGTCCCCCCAGTATACGCCTAGAACCATGGACCCGGTACTTGTGGTTCGGACTGTCTCCAACCAGCCATAATGTTGTGAGAGTGAAATTATGTCTAAGTCCAGCTTTGGTACATTAGAAGCAACTCTGAAACTTAACCTAAGCGTTTTTCGAAGCTACTTTTTGGCTAACTTCTTATAGGAAGGTCTAGGAGCTCTGAAAATGAACGTGCGCGTCTTTCACTCTTCCCGAGGGACTTAGAAGAATTTTGTGATATTTTTTATTAAAATGGTGTATAAGGGTATATATATAAATATATTTTATGCACTGTATATGAGCTGGCGATTTCTAAGTCTGTGGTTCCGAGAGGGGGTAACCAGGCTCACTAATAAAGGTCAAGCCACTTGGCTGCCAGAATGCCCTGCTTCAGCACAGACCAGAAAGGCATTGTGATAAGCGTATCCCCGGTATAGTCAGGGGTTAATGGGAGTCGTCCCCGTCCCCCCAGTATACGCCTAGAACCATGGACCCGGTACTTGTGGTTCGGACTGTCTCCAACCAGCCATAATGTTGTGAGAGTGAAATTATGTCTAAGTCCAGCTTTGGTACATTAGAAGCAACTCTGAAACTTAACCTAAGCGTTTTTCGAAGCTACTTTTTGGCTAACTTCTTATAGGAAGGTCTAGGAGCTCTGAAAATGAACGTGCGCGTCTTTCACTCTTCCCGAGGGACTTAGAAGAATTTTGTGATATTTTTTATTAAAATGGTGTATAAGGGTATATATATAAATATATTTTATGCACTGTACTGTATATGAGCTGGCGATTTCTAAGTCTGTGGTTCCGAGAGGGGGTAACCAGGCTCTCTAATAAAGGTCAAGCCACTTGGCTGCCAGAATGCCCTGCTTCAGCACAGACCAGAAAGGCATTGTGATAAGCGTATCCCCGGTATAGTCAGGGGTTAATGGGAGTCGTCCCCGTCCCCCCAGTATACGCCTAGAACCATGGACCCGGTACTTGTGGTTCGGACTGTCTCCAACCAGCCATAATGTTGTGAGAGTGAAATTATGTCTAAGTCCAGCTTTGGTACATTAGAAGCAACTCTGAAACTTAACCTAAGCGTTTTTCGAAGCTACTTTTTGGCTAACTTCTTATAGGAAGGTCTAGGAGCTCTAAAAATGAACGTGCGCGTCTTTCACTCTTCCCGAGGGACTTAGAAGAATTTTGTGATATTTTTTATTAAAATGGTGTATAAGGGTATATATATAAATATATTTTATGCACTGTATATGAGCTGGCGATTTCTAAGTCTGTGGTTCCGAGAGGGGGTAACCAGGCTCACTAATAAAGGTCAAGCCACTTGGCTGCCAGAATGCCCTGCTTCAGCACAGACCAGAAAGGCATTGTGATAAGCGTATCCCCGGTATAGTCAGGGGTTAATGGGAGTCGTCCCCGTCCCCCCAGTATACGCCCAGAACCATGGACCCGGTACTTGTGGTTCGGACTGTCTCCAACCAGCCATAATGTTGTGAGAGTGAAATTATGTCTAAGTCCAGCTTTGGTACATTAGAAGCAACTCTGAAACTTAACCTAAGCGTTTTTCGAAGCTACTTTTTGGCTAACTTCTTATAGGAAGGTCTAGGAGCTCTAAAAATGAACGTGCGCGTCTTTCACTCTTCCCGAGGGACTTAGAAGAATTTTGTGATATTTTTTATTAAAATGGTGTATAAGGGTATATATATAAATATATTTTATGCACTGTATATGAGCTGGCGATTTCTAAGTCTGTGGTTCCGAGAGGGGGTAACCAGGCTCACTAATAAAGGTCAAGCCACTTGGCTGCCAGAATGCCCTGCTTCAGCACAGACCAGAAAGGCATTGTGATAAGCGTATCCCCGGTATAGTCAGGGGTTAATGGGAGTCGTCCCCGTCCCCCCCAGTATACGCCCAGAACCATGGACCCGGTACTTGTGGTTCGGACTGTCTCCAACCAGCCATAATGTTGTGAGAGTGAAATTATGTCTAAGTCCAGCTTTGGTACATTAGAAGCAACTCTGAAACTTAACCTAAGCGTTTTTCGAAGCTACTTTTTGGCTAACTTCTTATAGGAAGGTCTAGGAGCTCTGAAAATAAACGTGCGCGTCTTTCACTCTTCCCGAGGGATTTAGAAGAATTTTGTGATATTTTTTATTAAAATGGTGTATAAGGGTATATATATAAATATATTTTATGCACTGTATATGAGCTGGCGATTTCTAAGTCTGTGGTTCCGAGAGGGGGTAACCAGGCTCACTAATAAAGGTCAAGCCATTTGGCTACCAGAATGCCCTGCTTCAGCACAGACCAGAAAGGCATTGTGATAAGCGTATCCCCGGTATAGTCAGGGGTTAATGGGAGTCGTCCCCGTCCCCCCAGTATACGCCTAGAACCATGGACCCGGTACTTGTGGTTCGGACTGTCTCCAACCAGCCATAATGTTGTGAGAGTGAAATTATGTCTAAGTCCAGCTTTGGTACATTAGAAGCAACTCTGAAACTTAACCTAAGCGTTTTTCGAAGCTACTTTTTGGCTAACTTCTTATAGGAAGGTCTAGGAGCTCTGAAAATGAACGTGCGCGTCTTTCACTCTTCCCGAGGGACTTAGAAGAATTTTGTGATATTTTTTATTAAAATGGTGTATAAGGGTATATATATAAATATATTTTATGCACTGTATATGAGCTGGCGATTTCTAAGTCTGTGGTTCCGAGAGGGGGTAACCAGGCTCACTAATAAAGGTCAAGCCACTTGGCTGCCAGAATGCCCTGCTTCAGCACAGACCAGAAAGGCATTGTGATAAGCGTATCCCCGGTATAGTCAGGGGTTAATGGGAGTCGTCCCCGTCCCCCCAGTATACGCCTAGAACCATGGACCCGGTACTTGTGGTTCGGACTGTCTCCAACCAGCCATAATGTTGTGAGAGTGAAATTATGTCTAAGTCCAGCTTTGGTACATTAGAAGCAACTCTGAAACTTAACCTAAGCGTTTTTCGAAGCTACTTTTTGGCTAACTTCTTATAGGAAGGTCTAGGAGCTCTGAAAATGAACGTGCGCGTCTTTCACTCTTCCCGAGGGACTTAGAAGAATTTTGTGATATTTTTTATTAAAATGGTGTATAAGGGTATATATATAAATATATTTTATGCACTGTATATGAGCTGGCGATTTCTAAGTCTGTGGTTCCGAGAGGGGGTAACCAGGCTCACTAATAAAGGTCAAGCCACTTGGCTGCCAGAATGCCCTGCTTCAGCACAGACCAGAAAGGCATTGTGATAAGCGTATCCCCGGTATAGTCAGGGGTTAATGGGAGTCGTCCCCGTCCCCCCAGTATACGCCTAGAACCATGGACCCGGTACTTGTGGTTCGGACTGTCTCCAACCAGCCATAATGTTGTGAGAGTGAAATTATGTCTAAGTCCAGCTTTGGTACATTAGAAGCAACTCTGAAACTTAACCTAAGCGTTTTTCGAAGCTACTTTTTGGCTAACTTCTTATAGGAAGGTCTAGGAGCTCTGAAAATGAACGTGCGCGTCTTTCACTCTTCCCGAGGGACTTAGAAGAATTTTGTGATATTTTTTATTAAAATGGTGTATAAGGGTATATATATAAATATATTTTATGCACTGTATATGAGCTGGCGATTTCTAAGTCTGTGGTTCCGAGAGGGGGTAACCAGGCTCACTAATAAAGGTCAAGCCACTTGGCTGCCAGAATGCCCTGCTTCAGCACAGACCAGAAAGGCATTGTGATAAGCGTATCCCCGGTATAGTCAGGGGTTAATGGGAGTCGTCCCCGTCCCCCCCAGTATACGCCCAGAACCATGGACCCGGTACTTGTGGTTCGGACTGTCTCCAACCAGCCATAATGTTGTGAGAGTGAAATTATGTCTAAGTCCAGCTTTGGTACATTAGAAGCAACTCTGAAACTTAACCTAAGCGTTTTTCGAAGCTACTTTTTGGCTAACTTCTTATAGGAAGGTCTAGGAGCTCTGAAAATAAACGTGCGCGTCTTTTACTCTTCCCGAGGGATTTAGAAGAATTTTGTGATATTTTTTATTAAAATGGTGTATAAGGGTATATATATAAATATATTTTATGCACTGTATATGAGCTTGCGATTTCTAAGTCTGTGGTTCCGAGAGGGGGTAACCAGGCTCACTAATAAAGGTCAAGCCACTTGGCTGCCAGAATGCCCTGCTTCAGCACAGACCAGAAAGGCATTGTGATAAGCGTATCCCCGGTATAGTCAGGGGTTAATGGGAGTCGTCCCCGTCCCCCCAGTATACGCCCAGAACCATGGACCCGGTACTTGTGGTTCGGACTGTCTCCAACCAGCCATAATGTTGTGAGAGTGAAATTATGTCTAAGTCCAGCTTTGGTACATTAGAAGCAACTCTGAAACTTAACCTAAGCGTTTTTCGAAGCTACTTTTTGGCTAACTTCTTATAGGAAGGTCTAGGAGCTCTAAAAATGAACGTGCGCGTCTTTCACTCTTCCCGAGGGACTTAGAAGAATTTTGTGATATTTTTTATTAAAATGGTGTATAAGGGTATATATATAAATATATTTTATGCACTGTATATGAGCTGGCGATTTCTAAGTCTGTGGTTCCGAGAGGGGGTAACCAGGCTCACTAATAAAGGTCAAGCCACTTGGCTGCCAGAATGCCCTGCTTCAGCACAGACCAGAAAGGCATTGTGATAAGCGTATCCCCGGTATAGTCAGGGGTTAATGGGAGTCGTCCCCGTCCCCCCAGTATACGCCTCGAACCATGGACCCGGTACTTGTGGTTCGGACTGTCTCCAACCAGCCATAATGTTGTGAGAGTGAAATTATGTCTAAGTCCAGCTTTGGTACATTAGAAGCAACTCTGAAACTTAACCTAAGCGTTTTTCGAAGCTACTTTTTGGCTAACTTCTTATAGGAAGGTCTAGGAGCTCTGAAAATGAACGTGCGCGTCTTTCACTCTTCCCGAGGGACTTAGAAGAATTTTGTGATATTTTTTATTAAAATGGTGTATAAGGGTATATATATAAATATATTTTATGCACTGTATATGAGCTGGCGATTTCTAAGTCTGTGGTTCCGAGAGGGGGTAACCAGGCTCACTAATAAAGGTCAAGCCACTTGGCTGCCAGAATGCCCTGCTTCAGCACAGACCAGAAAGGCATTGTGATAAGCGTATCCCCGGTATAGTCAGGGGTTAATGGGAGTCGTCCCCGTCCCCCCAGTATACGCCTAGAACCATGGACCCGGTACTTGTGGTTCGGACTGTCTCCAACCAGCCATAATGTTGTGAGAGTGAAATTATGTCTAAGTCCAGCTTTGGTACATTAGAAGCAACTCTGAAACTTAACCTAAGCGTTTTTCGAAGCTACTTTTTGGCTAACTTCTTATAGGAAGGTCTAGGAGCTCTAAAAATGAACGTGCGCGTCTTTCACTCTTCCCGAGGGACTTAGAAGAATTTTGTGATATTTTTTATTAAAATGGTGTATAAGGGTATATATATAAATATATTTTATGCACTGTATATGAGCTGGCGATTTCTAAGTCTGTGGTTCCGAGAGGGGGTAACCAGGCTCACTAATAAAGGTCAAGCCACTTGGCTGCCAGAATGCCCTGCTTCAGCACAGACCAGAAAGGCATTGTGATAAGCGTATCCCCGGTATAGTCAGGGGTTAATGGGAGTCGTCCCCGTCCCCCCAGTATACGCCTAGAACCATGGACCCGGTACTTGTGGTTCGGACTGTCTCCAACCAGCCATAATGTTGTGAGAGTGAAATTATGTCTAAGTCCAGCTTTGGTACATTAGAAGCAACTCTGAAACTTAACCTAAGCGTTTTTCGAAGCTACTTTTTGGCTAACTTCTTATAGGAAGGTCTAGGAGCTCTGAAAATGAACGTGCGCGTCTTTCACTCTTCCCGAGGGACTTAGAAGAATTTTGTGATATTTTTTATTAAAATGGTGTAAAAGGGTATATATATAAATATATTTTATGCACTGTATATGAGCTGGCGATTTCTAAGTCTGTGGTTCCGAGAGGGGGTAACCAGGCTCACTAATAAAGGTCAAGCCACTTGGCTGCCAGAATGCCCTGCTTCAGCACAGACCAGAAAGGCATTGTGATAAGCGTATCCCCGGTATAGTCAGGGGTTAATGGGAGTCGTCCCCGTCCCCCCCAGTATACGCCCAGAACCATGGACCCGGTACTTGTGGTTCGGACTGTCTCCAACCAGCCATAATGTTGTGAGAGTGAAATTATGTCTAAGTCCAGCTTTGGTACATTAGAAGCAACTCTGAAACTTAACCTAAGCGTTTTTCGAAGCTACTTTTTGGCTAACTTCTTATAGGAAGGTCTAGGAGCTCTGAAAATAAACGTGCGCGTCTTTCACTCTTCCCGAGGGATTTAGAAGAATTTTGTGATATTTTTTATTAAAATGGTGTATAAGGGTATATATAAAAATATATTTTATGCACTGTATATGAGCTTGCGATTTCTAAGTCTGTGGTTCCGAGAGGGGGTAACCAGGCTCACTAATAAAGGTCAAGCCACTTGGCTGCCAGAATGCCCTGCTTCAGCACAGACCAGAAAGGCATTGTGATAAGCGTATCCCCGGTATAGTCAGGGGTTAATGGGAGTCGTCCCCGTCCCCCCAGTATACGCCTAGAACCATGGACCCGGTACTTGTGGTTCGGACTGTCTCCAACCAGCCATAATGTTGTGAGAGTGAAATTATGTCTAAGTCCAGCTTTGGTACATTAGAAGCAACTCTGAAACTTAACCTAAGCGTTTTTCGAAGCTACTTTTTGGCTAACTTCTTATAGGAAGGTCTAGGAGCTCTAAAAATGAACGTGCGCGTCTTTCACTCTTCCCGAGGGACTTAGAAGAATTTTGTGATATTTTTTATTAAAATGGTGTATAAGGGTATATATATAAATATATTTTATGCACTGTATATGAGCTGGCGATTTCTAAGTCTGTGGTTCCGAGAGGGGGTAACCAGGCTCACTAATAAAGGTCAAGCCACTTGGCTGCCAGAATGCCCTGCTTCAGCACAGACCAGAAAGGCATTGTGATAAGCGTATCCCCGGTATAGTCAGGGGTTAATGGGAGTCGTCCCCGTCCCCCAGTATACGCCTCGAACCATGGACCCGGTACTTGTGGTTCGGACTGTCTCCAACCAGCCATAATGTTGTGAGAGTGAAATTATGTCTAAGTCCAGCTTTGGTACATTAGAAGCAACTCTGAAACTTAACCTAAGCGTTTTTCGAAGCTACTTTTTGGCTAACTTCTTATAGGAAGGTCTAGGAGCTCTAAAAATGAACGTGCGCGTCTTTCACTCTTCCCGAGGGACTTAGAAGAATTTTGTGATATTTTTTATTAAAATGGTGTATAAGGGTATATATATAAATATATTTTATGCACTGTATATGAGCTGGCGATTTCTAAGTCTGTGGTTCCGAGAGGGGGTAACCAGGCTCACTAATAAAGGTCAAGCCACTTGGCTGCCAGAATGCCCTGCTTCAGCACAGACCAGAAAGGCATTGTGATAAGCGTATCCCCGGTATAGTCAGGGGTTAATGGGAGTCGTCCCCGTCCCCCCAGTATACGCCCAGAACCATGGACCCGGTACTTGTGGTTCGGACTGTCTCCAACCAGCCATAATGTTGTGAGAGTGAAATTATGTCTAAGTCCAGCTTTGGTACATTAGAAGCAACTCTGAAACTTAACCTAAGCGTTTTTCGAAGCTACTTTTTGGCTAACTTCTTATAGGAAGGTCTAGGAGCTCTAAAAATGAACGTGCGCGTCTTTCACTCTTCCCGAGGGACTTAGAAGAATTTTGTGATATTTTTTATTAAAATGGTGTATAAGGGTATATATATAAATATATTTTATGCACTGTATATGAGCTGGCGATTTCTAAGTCTGTGGTTCCGAGAGGGGGTAACCAGGCTCACTAATAAAGGTCAAGCCACTTGGCTGCCAGAATGCCCTGCTTCAGCACAGACCAGAAAGGCATTGTGATAAGCGTATCCCCGGTATAGTCAGGGGTTAATGGGAGTCGTCCCCGTCCCCCCAGTATACGCCTCGAACCATGGACCCGGTACTTGTGGTTCGGACTGTCTCCAACCAGCCATAATGTTGTGAGAGTGAAATTATGTCTAAGTCCAGCTTTGGTACATTAGAAGCAACTCTGAAACTTAACCTAAGCGTTTTTCGAAGCTACTTTTTGGCTAACTTCTTATAGGAAGGTCTAGGAGCTCTGAAAATGAACGTGCGCGTCTTTCACTCTTCCCGAGGGACTTAGAAGAATTTTGTGATATTTTTTATTAAAATGGTGTATAAGGGTATATATATAAATATATTTTATGCACTGTATATGAGCTGGCGATTTCTAAGTCTGTGGTTCCGAGAGGGGGTAACCAGGCTCACTAATAAAGGTCAAGCCACTTGGCTGCCAGAATGCCCTGCTTCAGCACAGACCAGAAAGGCATTGTGATAAGCGTATCCCCGGTATAGTCAGGGGTTAATGGGAGTCGTCCCCGTCCCCCCAGTATACGCCTAGAACCATGGACCCGGTACTTGTGGTTCGGACTGTCTCCAACCAGCCATAATGTTGTGAGAGTGAAATTATGTCTAAGTCCAGCTTTGGTACATTAGAAGCAACTCTGAAACTTAACCTAAGCGTTTTTCGAAGCTACTTTTTGGCTAACTTCTTATAGGAAGGTCTAGGAGCTCTAAAAATGAACGTGCGCGTCTTTCACTCTTCCCGAGGGACTTAGAAGAATTTTGTGATATTTTTTATTAAAATGGTGTATAAGGGTATATATATAAATATATTTTATGCACTGTATATGAGCTGGCGATTTCTAAGTCTGTGGTTCCGAGAGGGGGTAACCAGGCTCACTAATAAAGGTCAAGCCACTTGGCTGCCAGAATGCCCTGCTTCAGCACAGACCAGAAAGGCATTGTGATAAGCGTATCCCCGGTATAGTCAGGGGTTAATGGGAGTCGTCCCCGTCCCCCCAGTATACGCCTAGAACCATGGACCCGGTACTTGTGGTTCGGACTGTCTCCAACCAGCCATAATGTTGTGAGAGTGAAATTATGTCTAAGTCCAGCTTTGGTACATTAGAAGCAACTCTGAAACTTAACCTAAGCGTTTTTCGAAGCTACTTTTTGGCTAACTTCTTATAGGAAGGTCTAGGAGCTCTAAAAATGAACGTGCGCGTCTTTCACTCTTCCCGAGGGACTTAGAAGAATTTTGTGATATTTTTTATTAAAATGGTGTATAAGGGTATATATATAAATATATTTTATGCACTGTATATGAGCTGGCGATTTCTAAGTCTGTGGTTCCGAGAGGGGGTAACCAGGCTCACTAATAAAGGTCAAGCCACTTGGCTGCCAGAATGCCCTGCTTCAGCACAGACCAGAAAGGCATTGTGATAAGCGTATCCCCGGTATAGTCAGGGGTTAATGGGAGTCGTCCCCGTCCCCCCAGTATACGCCTAGAACCATGGACCCGGTACTTGTGGTTCGGACTGTCTCCAACCAGCCATAATGTTGTGAGAGTGAAATTATGTCTAAGTCCAGCTTTGGTACATTAGAAGCAACTCTGAAACTTAACCTAAGCGTTTTTCGAAGCTACTTTTTGGCTAACTTCTTATAGGAAGGTCTAGGAGCTCTGAAAATGAACGTGCGCGTCTTTCACTCTTCCCGAGGGACTTAGAAGAATTTTGTGATATTTTTTATTAAAATGGTGTAAAAGGGTATATATATAAATATATTTTATGCACTGTATATGAGCTGGCGATTTCTAAGTCTGTGGTTCCGAGAGGGGGTAACCAGGCTCACTAATAAAGGTCAAGCCACTTGGCTGCCAGAATGCCCTGCTTCAGCACAGACCAGAAAGGCATTGTGATAAGCGTATCCCCGGTATAGTCAGGGGTTAATGGGAGTCGTCCCCGTCCCCCCCAGTATACGCCCAGAACCATGGACCCGGTACTTGTGGTTCGGACTGTCTCCAACCAGCCATAATGTTGTGAGAGTGAAATTATGTCTAAGTCCAGCTTTGGTACATTAGAAGCAACTCTGAAACTTAACCTAAGCGTTTTTCGAAGCTACTTTTTGGCTAACTTCTTATAGGAAGGTCTAGGAGCTCTGAAAATAAACGTGCGCGTCTTTCACTCTTCCCGAGGGATTTAGAAGAATTTTGTGATATTTTTTATTAAAATGGTGTATAAGGGTATATATAAAAATATATTTTATGCACTGTATATGAGCTTGCGATTTCTAAGTCTGTGGTTCCGAGAGGGGGTAACCAGGCTCACTAATAAAGGTCAAGCCACTTGGCTGCCAGAATGCCCTGCTTCAGCACAGACCAGAAAGGCATTGTGATAAGCGTATCCCCGGTATAGTCAGGGGTTAATGGGAGTCGTCCCCGTCCCCCCAGTATACGCCTAGAACCATGGACCCGGTACTTGTGGTTCGGACTGTCTCCAACCAGCCATAATGTTGTGAGAGTGAAATTATGTCTAAGTCCAGCTTTGGTACATTAGAAGCAACTCTGAAACTTAACCTAAGCGTTTTTCGAAGCTACTTTTTGGCTAACTTCTTATAGGAAGGTCTAGGAGCTCTAAAAATGAACGTGCGCGTCTTTCACTCTTCCCGAGGGACTTCGAAGAATTTTGTGATATTTTTTATTAAAATGGTGTATAAGGGTATATATATAAATATATTTTATGCACTGTATATGAGCTGGCGATTTCTAAGTCTGTGGTTCCGAGAGGGGGTAACCAGGCTCACTAATAAAGGTCAAGCCACTTGGCTGCCAGAATGCCCTGCTTCAGCACAGACCAGAAAGGCATTGTGATAAGCGTATCCCCGGTATAGTCAGGGGTTAATGGGAGTCGTCCCCGTCCCCCCAGTATACGCCTAGAACCATGGACCCGGTACTTGTGGTTCGGACTGTCTCCAACCAGCCATAATGTTGTGAGAGTGAAATTATGTCTAAGTCCAGCTTTGGTACATTAGAAGCAACTCTGAAACTTAACCTAAGCGTTTTTCGAAGCTACTTTTTGGCTAACTTCTTATAGGAAGGTCTAGGAGCTCTGAAAATGAACGTGCGCGTCTTTCACTCTTCCCGAGGGACTTAGAAGAATTTTGTGATATTTTTTATTAAAATGGTGTATAAGGGTATATATATAAATATATTTTATGCACTGTATATGAGCTGGCGATTTCTAAGTCTGTGGTTCCGAGAGGGGGTAACCAGGCTCACTAATAAAGGTCAAGCCACTTGGCTGCCAGAATGCCCTGCTTCAGCACAGACCAGAAAGGCATTGTGATAAGCGTATCCCCGGTATAGTCAGGGGTTAATGGGAGTCGTCCCCGTCCCCCCCAGTATACGCCCAGAACCATGGACCCGGTACTTGTGGTTCGGACTGTCTCCAA
This sequence comes from Ascaphus truei, assembly GCF_040206685.1. NCBI lineage: Eukaryota > Metazoa > Chordata > Amphibia > Anura > Ascaphidae > Ascaphus > Ascaphus truei. The sequence continues at coordinate 138,820 of NW_027457173.1, read as the reverse complement.
CCAGCCATAATGTTGTGAGAGTGAAATTATGTCTAAGTCCAGCTTTGGTACATTAGAAGCAACTCTGAAACTTAACCTAAGCGTTTTTCGAAGCTACTTTTTGGCTAACTTCTTATAGGAAGGTCTAGGAGCTCTGAAAATAAACGTGCGCGTCTTTCACTCTTCCCGAGGGATTTAGAAGAATTTTGTGATATTTTTTATTAAAATGGTGTATAAGGGTATATATATAAATATATTTTATGCACTGTATATGAGCTTGCGATTTCTAAGTCTGTGGTTCCGAGAGGGGGTAACCAGGCTCACTAATAAAGGTCAAGCCACTTGGCTGCCAGAATGCCCTGCTTCAGCACAGACCAGAAAGGCATTGTGATAAGCGTATCCCCGGTATAGTCAGGGGTTAATGGGAGTCGTCCCCGTCCCCCCAGTATACGCCTAGAACCATGGACCCGGTACTTGTGGTTCGGACTGTCTCCAACCAGCCATAATGTTGTGAGAGTGAAATTATGTCTAAGTCCAGCTTTGGTACATTAGAAGCAACTCTGAAACTTAACCTAAGCGTTTTTCGAAGCTACTTTTTGGCTAACTTCTTATAGGAAGGTCTAGGAGCTCTGAAAATGAACGTGCGCGTCTTTCACTCTTCCCGAGGGACTTAGAAGAATTTTGTGATATTTTTTATTAAAATGGTGTATAAGGGTATATATATAAATATATTTTATGCACTGTATATGAGCTGGCGATTTCTAAGTCTGTGGTTCCGAGAGGGGGTAACCAGGCTCACTAATAAAGGTCAAGCCACTTGGCTGCCAGAATGCCCTGCTTCAGCACAGACCAGAAAGGCATTGTGATAAGCGTATCCCCGGTATAGTCAGGGGTTAATGGGAGTCGTCCCCGTCCCCCCAGTATACGCCTCGAACCATGGACCCGGTACTTGTGGTTCGGACTGTCTCCAACCAGCCATAATGTTGTGAGAGTGAAATTATGTCTAAGTCCAGCTTTGGTACATTAGAAGCAACTCTGAAACTTAACCTAAGCGTTTTTCGAAGCTACTTTTTGGCTAACTTCTTATAGGAAGGTCTAGGAGCTCTGAAAATGAACGTGCGCGTCTTTCACTCTTCCCGAGGGACTTAGAAGAATTTTGTGATATTTTTTATTAAAATGGTGTATAAGGGTATATATATAAATATATTTTATGCACTGTATATGAGCTGGCGATTTCTAAGTCTGTGGTTCCGAGAGGGGGTAACCAGGCTCACTAATAAAGGTCAAGCCACTTGGCTGCCAGAATGCCCTGCTTCAGCACAGACCAGAAAGGCATTGTGATAAGCGTATCCCCGGTATAGTCAGGGGTTAATGGGAGTCGTCCCCGTCCCCCCAGTATACGCCCAGAACCATGGACCCGGTACTTGTGGTTCGGACTGTCTCCAACCAGCCATAATGTTGTGAGAGTGAAATTATGTCTAAGTCCAGCTTTGGTACATTAGAAGCAACTCTGAAACTTAACCTAAGCGTTTTTCGAAGCTACTTTTTGGCTAACTTCTTATAGGAAGGTCTAGGAGCTCTAAAAATGAACGTGCGCGTCTTTCACTCTTCCCGAGGGACTTAGAAGAATTTTGTGATATTTTTTATTAAAATGGTGTATAAGGGTATATATATAAATATATTTTATGCACTGTATATGAGCTGGCGATTTCTAAGTCTGTGGTTCCGAGAGGGGGTAACCAGGCTCACTAATAAAGGTCAAGCCACTTGGCTGCCAGAATGCCCTGCTTCAGCACAGACCAGAAAGGCATTGTGATAAGCGTATCCCCGGTATAGTCAGGGGTTAATGGGAGTCGTCCCCGTCCCCCCAGTATACGCCTAGAACCATGGACCCGGTACTTGTGGTTCGGACTGTCTCCAACCAGCCATAATGTTGTGAGAGTGAAATTATGTCTAAGTCCAGCTTTGGTACATTAGAAGCAACTCTGAAACTTAACCTAAGCGTTTTTCGAAGCTACTTTTTGGCTAACTTCTTATAGGAAGGTCTAGGAGCTCTGAAAATGAACGTGCGCGTCTTTCACTCTTCCCGAGGGACTTAGAAGAATTTTGTGATATTTTTTATTAAAATGGTGTATAAGGGTATATATATAAATATATTTTATGCACTGTATATGAGCTGGCGATTTCTAAGTCTGTGGTTCCGAGAGGGGGTAACCAGGCTCACTAATAAAGGTCAAGCCACTTGGCTGCCAGAATGCCCTGCTTCAGCACAGACCAGAAAGGCATTGTGATAAGCGTATCCCCGGTATAGTCAGGGGTTAATGGGAGTCGTCCCCGTCCCCCCAGTATACGCCTAGAACCATGGACCCGGTACTTGTGGTTCGGACTGTCTCCAACCAGCCATAATGTTGTGAGAGTGAAATTATGTCTAAGTCCAGCTTTGGTACATTAGAAGCAACTCTGAAACTTAACCTAAGCGTTTTTCGAAGCTACTTTTTGGCTAACTTCTTATAGGAAGGTCTAGGAGCTCTAAAAATGAACGTGCGCGTCTTTCACTCTTCCCGAGGGACTTAGAAGAATTTTGTGATATTTTTTATTAAAATGGTGTATAAGGGTATATATATAAATATATTTTATGCACTGTATATGAGCTGGCGATTTCTAAGTCTGTGGTTCCGAGAGGGGGTAACCAGGCTCACTAATAAAGGTCAAGCCACTTGGCTGCCAGAATGCCCTGCTTCAGCACAGACCAGAAAGGCATTGTGATAAGCGTATCCCCGGTATAGTCAGGGGTTAATGGGAGTCGTCCCCGTCCCCCCAGTATACGCCTCGAACCATGGACCCGGTACTTGTGGTTCGGACTGTCTCCAACCAGCCATAATGTTGTGAGAGTGAAATTATGTCTAAGTCCAGCTTTGGTACATTAGAAGCAACTCTGAAACTTAACCTAAGCGTTTTTCGAAGCTACTTTTTGGCTAACTTCTTATAGGAAGGTCTAGGAGCTCTGAAAATGAACGTGCGCGTCTTTCACTCTTCCCGAGGGACTTAGAAGAATTTTGTGATATTTTTTATTAAAATGGTGTATAAGGGTATATATATAAATATATTTTATGCACTGTATATGAGCTGGCGATTTCTAAGTCTGTGGTTCCGAGAGGGGGTAACCAGGCTCACTAATAAAGGTCAAGCCACTTGGCTGCCAGAATGCCCTGCTTCAGCACAGACCAGAAAGGCATTGTGATAAGCGTATCCCCGGTATAGTCAGGGGTTAATGGGAGTCGTCCCCGTCCCCCCAGTATACGCCCAGAACCATGGACCCGGTACTTGTGGTTCGGACTGTCTCCAACCAGCCATAATGTTGTGAGAGTGAAATTATGTCTAAGTCCAGCTTTGGTACATTAGAAGCAACTCTGAAACTTAACCTAAGCGTTTTTCGAAGCTACTTTTTGGCTAACTTCTTATAGGAAGGTCTAGGAGCTCTAAAAATGAACGTGCGCGTCTTTCACTCTTCCCGAGGGACTTAGAAGAATTTTGTGATATTTTTTATTAAAATGGTGTATAAGGGTATATATATAAATATATTTTATGCACTGTATATGAGCTGGCGATTTCTAAGTCTGTGGTTCCGAGAGGGGGTAACCAGGCTCACTAATAAAGGTCAAGCCACTTGGCTGCCAGAATGCCCTGCTTCAGCACAGACCAGAAAGGCATTGTGATAAGCGTATCCCCGGTATAGTCAGGGGTTAATGGGAGTCGTCCCCGTCCCCCCAGTATACGCCTAGAACCATGGACCCGGTACTTGTGGTTCGGACTGTCTCCAACCAGCCATAATGTTGTGAGAGTGAAATTATGTCTAAGTCCAGCTTTGGTACATTAGAAGCAACTCTGAAACTTAACCTAAGCGTTTTTCGAAGCTACTTTTTGGCTAACTTCTTATAGGAAGGTCTAGGAGCTCTGAAAATGAACGTGCGCGTCTTTCACTCTTCCCGAGGGACTTAGAAGAATTTTGTGATATTTTTTATTAAAATGGTGTATAAGGGTATATATATAAATATATTTTATGCACTGTATATGAGCTGGCGATTTCTAAGTCTGTGGTTCCGAGAGGGGGTAACCAGGCTCACTAATAAAGGTCAAGCCACTTGGCTGCCAGAATGCCCTGCTTCAGCACAGACCAGAAAGGCATTGTGATAAGCGTATCCCCGGTATAGTCAGGGGTTAATGGGAGTCGTCCCCGTCCCCCCAGTATACGCCTAGAACCATGGACCCGGTACTTGTGGTTCGGACTGTCTCCAACCAGCCATAATGTTGTGAGAGTGAAATTATGTCTAAGTCCAGCTTTGGTACATTAGAAGCAACTCTGAAACTTAACCTAAGCGTTTTTCGAAGCTACTTTTTGGCTAACTTCTTATAGGAAGGTCTAGGAGCTCTAAAAATGAACGTGCGCGTCTTTCACTCTTCCCGAGGGACTTAGAAGAATTTTGTGATATTTTTTATTAAAATGGTGTATAAGGGTATATATATAAATATATTTTATGCACTGTATATGAGCTGGCGATTTCTAAGTCTGTGGTTCCGAGAGGGGGTAACCAGGCTCACTAATAAAGGTCAAGCCACTTGGCTGCCAGAATGCCCTGCTTCAGCACAGACCAGAAAGGCATTGTGATAAGCGTATCCCCGGTATAGTCAGGGGTTAATGGGAGTCGTCCCCGTCCCCCCAGTATACGCCTAGAACCATGGACCCGGTACTTGTGGTTCGGACTGTCTCCAACCAGCCATAATGTTGTGAGAGTGAAATTATGTCTAAGTCCAGCTTTGGTACATTAGAAGCAACTCTGAAACTTAACCTAAGCGTTTTTCGAAGCTACTTTTTGGCTAACTTCTTATAGGAAGGTCTAGGAGCTCTGAAAATGAACGTGCGCGTCTTTCACTCTTCCCGAGGGACTTAGAAGAATTTTGTGATATTTTTTATTAAAATGGTGTATAAGGGTATATATATAAATATATTTTATGCACTGTATATGAGCTGGCGATTTCTAAGTCTGTGGTTCCGAGAGGGGGTAACCAGGCTCACTAATAAAGGTCAAGCCACTTGGCTGCCAGAATGCCCTGCTTCAGCACAGACCAGAAAGGCATTGTGATAAGCGTATCCCCGGTATAGTCAGGGGTTAATGGGAGTCGTCCCCGTCCCCCCAGTATACGCCCAGAACCATGGACCCGGTATTTGTGGTTCGGACTGTCTCCAACCAGCCATAATGTTGTGAGAGTGAAATTATGTCTAAGTCCAGCTTTGGTACATTAGAAGCAACTCTGAAACTTAACCTAAGCGTTTTTCGAAGCTACTTTTTGGCTAACTTCTTATAGGAAGGTCTAGGAGCTCTAAAAATGAACGTGCGCGTCTTTCACTCTTCCCGAGGGACTTAGAAGAATTTTGTGATATTTTTTATTAAAATGGTGTATAAGGGTATATATATAAATATATTTTATGCACTGTATATGAGCTGGCGATTTCTAAGTCTGTGGTTCCGAGAGGGGGTAACCAGGCTCACTAATAAAGGTCAAGCCACTTGGCTGCCAGAATGCCCTGCTTCAGCACAGACCAGAAAGGCATTGTGATAAGCGTATCCCCGGTATAGTCAGGGGTTAATGGGAGTCGTCCCCGTCCCCCCAGTATACGCCTAGAACCATGGACCCGGTACTTGTGGTTCGGACTGTCTCCAACCAGCCATAATGTTGTGAGAGTGAAATTATGTCTAAGTCCAGCTTTGGTACATTAGAAGCAACTCTGAAACTTAACCTAAGCGTTTTTCGAAGCTACTTTTTGGCTAACTTCTTATAGGAAGGTCTAGGAGCTCTGAAAATGAACGTGCGCGTCTTTCACTCTTCCCGAGGGACTTAGAAGAATTTTGTGATATTTTTTATTAAAATGGTGTATAAGGGTATATATATAAATATATTTTATGCACTGTATATGAGCTGGCGATTTCTAAGTCTGTGGTTCCGAGAGGGGGTAACCAGGCTCACTAATAAAGGTCAAGCCACTTGGCTGCCAGAATGCCCTGCTTCAGCACAGACCAGAAAGGCATTGTGATAAGCGTATCCCCGGTATAGTCAGGGGTTAATGGGAGTCGTCCCCGTCCCCCCCAGTATACGCCCAGAACCATGGACCCGGTACTTGTGGTTCGGACTGTCTCCAACCAGCCATAATGTTGTGAGAGTGAAATTATGTCTAAGTCCAGCTTTGGTACATTAGAAGCAACTCTGAAACTTACCCTAAGCGTTTTTCGAAGCTACTTTTGGGCTAACTTCTTATAGGAAGGTCTAGGAGCTCTGAAAATGAACGTGCGCGTCTTTCACTCTTCCCGAGGGACTTAGAAGAATTTTGTGATATTTTTTATTAAAATGGTGTATAAGGGTATATATATAAATATATTTTATGCACTGTATATGAGCTGGCGATTTCTAAGTCTGTGGTTCCGAGAGGGGGTAACCAGGCTCACTAATAAAGGTCAAGCCACTTGGCTGCCAGAATGCCCTGCTTCAGCACAGACCAGAAAGGCATTGTGATAAGCGTATCCCCGGTATAGTCAGGGGTTAATGGGAGTCGTCCCCGTCCCCCCAGTATACGCCCAGAACCATGGACCCGGTACTTGTTGTTCGGACTGTCTCCAACCAGCCATAATGTTGTGAGAGTGAAATTATGTCTAAGTCCAGCTTTGGTACATTAGAAGCAACTCTGAAACTTAACCTAAGCGTTTTTCGAAGCTACTTTTTGGCTAACTTCTTATAGGAAGGTCTAGGAGCTCTAAAAATGAACGTGCGCGTCTTTCACTCTTCCCGAGGGACTTAGAAGAATTTTGTGATATTTTTTATTAAAATGGTGTATAAGGGTATATATATAAATATATTTTATGCACTGTATATGAGCTGGCGATTTCTAAGTCTGTGGTTCCGAGAGGGGGTAACCAGGCTCACTAATAAAGGTCAAGCCACTTGGCTGCCAGAATGCCCTGCTTCAGCACAGACCAGAAAGGCATTGTGATAAGCGTATCCCCGGTATAGTCAGGGGTTAATGGGAGTCGTCCCCGTCCCCCCAGTATACGCCCAGAACCATGGACCCGGTACTTGTGGTTCGGACTGTCTCCAACCAGCCATAATGTTGTGAGAGTGAAATTATGTCTAAGTCCAGCTTTGGTACATTAGAAGCAACTCTGAAACTTAACCTAAGCGTTTTTCGAAGCTACTTTTTGGCTAACTTCTTATAGGAAGGTCTAGGAGCTCTGAAAATGAACGTGCGCGTCTTTCACTCTTCCCGAGGGACTTAGAAGAATTTTGTGATATTTTTTATTAAAATGGTGTATAAGGGTATATATATAAATATATTTTATGCACTGTATATGAGCTGGCGATTTCTAAGTCTGTGGTTCCGAGAGGGGGTAACCAGGCTCACTAATAAAGGTCAAGCCACTTGGCTGCCAGAATGCCCTGCTTCAGCACAGACCAGAAAGGCATTGTGATAAGCGTATCCCCGGTATAGTCAGGGGTTAATGGGAGTCGTCCCCGTCCCCCCAGTATACGCCTAGAACCATGGACCCGGTACTTGTGGTTCGGACTGTCTCCAACCAGCCATAATGTTGTGAGAGTGAAATTATGTCTAAGTCCAGCTTTGGTACATTAGAAGCAACTCTGAAACTTAACCTAAGCGTTTTTCGAAGCTACTTTTTGGCTAACTTCTTATAGGAAGGTCTAGGAGCTCTGAAAATGAACGTGCGCGTCTTTCACTCTTCCCGAGGGACTTAGAAGAATTTTGTGATATTTTTTATTAAAATGGTGTATAAGGGTATATATATAAATATATTTTATGCACTGTATATGAGCTGGCGATTTCTAAGTCTGTGGTTCCGAGAGGGGGTAACCAGGCTCACTAATAAAGGTCAAGCCACTTGGCTGCCAGAATGCCCTGCTTCAGCACAGACCAGAAAGGCATTGTGATAAGCGTATCCCCGGTATAGTCAGGGGTTAATGGGAGTCGTCCCCGTCCCCCCAGTATACGCCTAGAACCATGGACCCGGTACTTGTGGTTCGGACTGTCTCCAACCAGCCATAATGTTGTGAGAGTGAAATTATGTCTAAGTCCAGCTTTGGTACATTAGAAGCAACTCTGAAACTTAACCTAAGCGTTTTTCGAAGCTACTTTTTGGCTAACTTCTTATAGGAAGGTCTAGGAGCTCTAAAAATGAACGTGCGCGTCTTTCACTCTTCCCGAGGGACTTAGAAGAATTTTGTGATATTTTTTATTAAAATGGTGTATAAGGGTATATATATAAATATATTTTATGCACTGTATATGAGCTGGCGATTTCTAAGTCTGTGGTTCCGAGAGGGGGTAACCAGGCTCACTAATAAAGGTCAAGCCACTTGGCTGCCAGAATGCCCTGCTTCAGCACAGACCAGAAAGGCATTGTGATAAGCGTATCCCCGGTATAGTCAGGGGTTAATGGGAGTCGTCCCCGTCCCCCCAGTATACGCCCAGAACCATGGACCCGGTACTTGTTGTTCGGACTGTCTCCAACCAGCCATAATGTTGTGAGAGTGAAATTATGTCTAAGTCCAGCTTTGGTACATTAGAAGCAACTCTGAAACTTAACCTAAGCGTTTTTCGAAGCTACTTTTTGGCTAACTTCTTATAGGAAGGTCTAGGAGCTCTAAAAATGAACGTGCGCGTCTTTCACTCTTCCCGAGGGACTTAGAAGAATTTTGTGATATTTTTTATTAAAATGGTGTATAAGGGTATATATATAAATATATTTTATGCACTGTATATGAGCTGGCGATTTCTAAGTCTGTGGTTCCGAGAGGGGGTAACCAGGCTCACTAATAAAGGTCAAGCCACTTGGCTGCCAGAATGCCCTGCTTCAGCACAGACCAGAAAGGCATTGTGATAAGCGTATCCCCGGTATAGTCAGGGGTTAATGGGAGTCGTCCCCGTCCCCCCAGTATACGCCTAGAACCATGGACCCGGTACTTGTGGTTCGGACTGTCTCCAACCAGCCATAATGTTGTGAGAGTGAAATTATGTCTAAGTCCAGCTTTGGTACATTAGAAGCAACTCTGAAACTTAACCTAAGCGTTTTTCGAAGCTACTTTTTGGCTAACTTCTTATAGGAAGGTCTAGGAGCTCTGAAAATGAACGTGCGCGTCTTTCACTCTTCCCGAGGGACTTAGAAGAATTTTGTGATATTTTTTATTAAAATGGTGTATAAGGGTATATATATAAATATATTTTATGCACTGTATATGAGCTGGCGATTTCTAAGTCTGTGGTTCCGAGAGGGGGTAACCAGGCTCACTAATAAAGGTCAAGCCACTTGGCTGCCAGAATGCCCTGCTTCAGCACAGACCAGAAAGGCATTGTGATAAGCGTATCCCCGGTATAGTCAGGGGTTAATGGGAGTCGTCCCCGTCCCCCCAGTATACGCCTAGAACCATGGACCCGGTACTTGTGGTTCGGACTGTCTCCAACCAGCCATAATGTTGTGAGAGTGAAATTATGTCTAAGTCCAGCTTTGGTACATTAGAAGCAACTCTGAAACTTAACCTAAGCGTTTTTCGAAGCTACTTTTTGGCTAACTTCTTATAGGAAGGTCTAGGAGCTCTAAAAATGAACGTGCGCGTCTTTCACTCTTCCCGAGGGACTTAGAAGAATTTTGTGATATTTTTTATTAAAATGGTGTATAAGGGTATATATATAAATATATTTTATGCACTGTATATGAGCTGGCGATTTCTAAGTCTGTGGTTCCGAGAGGGGGTAACCAGGCTCACTAATAAAGGTCAAGCCACTTGGCTGCCAGAATGCCCTGCTTCAGCACAGACCAGAAAGGCATTGTGATAAGCGTATCCCCGGTATAGTCAGGGGTTAATGGGAGTCGTCCCCGTCCCCCCAGTATACGCCCAGAACCATGGACCCGGTACTTGTTGTTCGGACTGTCTCCAACCAGCCATAATGTTGTGAGAGTGAAATTATGTCTAAGTCCAGCTTTGGTACATTAGAAGCAACTCTGAAACTTAACCTAAGCGTTTTTCGAAGCTACTTTTTGGCTAACTTCTTATAGGAAGGTCTAGGAGCTCTAAAAATGAACGTGCGCGTCTTTCACTCTTCCCGAGGAACTTAGAAGAATTTTGTGATATTTTTTATTAAAATGGTGTATAAGGGTATATATATAAATATATTTTATGCACTGTATATGAGCTGGCGATTTCTAAGTCTGTGGTTCCGAGAGGGGGTAACCAGGCTCACTAATAAAGGTCAAGCCACTTGGCTGCCAGAATGCCCTGCTTCAGCACAGACCAGAAAGGCATTGTGATAAGCGTATCCCCGGTATAGTCAGGGGTTAATGGGAGTCGTCCCCGTCCCCCCAGTATACGCCCAGAACCATGGACCCGGTACTTGTGGTTCGGACTGTCTCCAACCAGCCATAATGTTGTGAGTGTGAAATTATGTCTAAGTCCAGCTTTGGTACATTAGAAGCAACTCTGAAACTTAACCTAAGCGTTTTTCGAAGCTACTTTTTGGCTAACTTCTTATAGGAAGGTCTAGGAGCTCTGAAAATGAACGTGCGCGTCTTTCACTCTTCCCGAGGGACTTAGAAGAATTTTGTGATATTTTTTATTAAAATGGTGTATAAGGGTATATATATAAATATATTTTATGCACTGTATATGAGCTGGCGATTTCTAAGTCTGTGGTTCCGAGAGGGGGTAACCAGGCTCACTAATAAAGGTCAAGCCACTTGGCTGCCAGAATGCCCTGCTTCAGCACAGACCAGAAAGGCATTGTGATAAGCGTATCCCCGGTATAGTCAGGGGTTAATGGGAGTCGTCCCCGTCCCCCCAGTATACGCCTAGAACCATGGACCCGGTACTTGTGGTTCGGACTGTCTCCAACCAGCCATAATGTTGTGAGAGTGAAATTATGTCTAAGTCCAGCTTTGGTACATTAGAAGCAACTCTGAAACTTAACCTAAGCGTTTTTCGAAGCTACTTTTTGGCTAACTTCTTATAGGAAGGTCTAGGAGCTCTGAAAATGAACGTGCGCGTCTTTCACTCTTCCCGAGGGACTTAGAAGAATTTTGTGATATTTTTTATTAAAATGGTGTATAAGGGTATATATATAAATATATTTTATGCACTGTATATGAGCTGGCGATTTCTAAGTCTGTGGTTCCGAGAGGGGGTAACCAGGCTCACTAATAAAGGTCAAGCCACTTGGCTGCCAGAATGCCCTGCTTCAGCACAGACCAGAAAGGCATTGTGATAAGCGTATCCCCGGTATAGTCAGGGGTTAATGGGAGTCGTCCCCGTCCCCCCAGTATACGCCTAGAACCATGGACCCAGTACTTGTGGTTCGGACTGTCTCCAACCAGCCATAATGTTGTGAGAGTGAAATTATGTCTAAGTCCAGCTTTGGTACATTAGAAGCAACTCTGAAACTTAACCTAAGCGTTTTTCGAAGCTACTTTTTGGCTAACTTCTTATAGGAAGGTCTAGGAGCTCTAAAAATGAACGTGCGCGTCTTTCACTCTTCCCGAGGGACTTAGAAGAATTTTGTGATATTTTTTATTAAAATGGTGTATAAGGGTATATATATAAATATATTTTATGCACTGTATATGAGCTGGCGATTTCTAAGTCTGTGGTTCCGAGAGGGGGTAACCAGGCTCACTAATAAAGGTCAAGCCACTTGGCTGCCAGAATGCCCTGCTTCAGCACAGACCAGAAAGGCATTGTGATAAGCGTATCCCCGGTATAGTCAGGGGTTAATGGGAGTCGTCCCCGTCCCCCCAGTATACGCCCAGAACCATGGACCCGGTACTTGTTGTTCGGACTGTCTCCAACCAGCCATAATGTTGTGAGAGTGAAATTATGTCTAAGTCCAGCTTTGGTACATTAGAAGCAACTCTGAAACTTAACCTAAGCGTTTTTCGAAGCTACTTTTTGGCTAACTTCTTATAGGAAGGTCTAGGAGCTCTAAAAATGAACGTGCGCGTCTTTCACTCTTCCCGAGGGACTTAGAAGAATTTTGTGATATTTTTTATTAAAATGGTGTATAAGGGTATATATATAAATATATTTTATGCACTGTATATGAGCTGGCGATTTCTAAGTCTGTGGTTCCGAGAGGGGGTAACCAGGCTCACTAATAAAGGTCAAGCCACTTGGCTGCCAGAATGCCCTGCTTCAGCACAGACCAGAAAGGCATTGTGATAAGCGTATCCCCGGTATAGTCAGGGGTTAATGGGAGTCGTCCCCGTTCCCCCAGTATACGCCCAGAACCATGGACCCGGTACTTGTGGTTCGGACTGTCTCCAACCAGCCATAATGTTGTGAGAGTGAAATTATGTCTAAGTCCAGCTTTGTTACATTAGAAGCAACTCTGAAACTTAACCTAAGCGTTTTTCGAAGCTACTTTTTGGCTAACTTCTTATAGGAAGGTCTAGGAGCTCTAAAAATGAACGTGCGCGTCTTTCACTCTTCCCGAGGGACTTAGAAGAATTTTGTGATATTTTTTATTAAAATGGTGTATAAGGGTATATATATAAATATATTTTATGCACTGTATATGAGCTGGCGATTTCTAAGTCTGTGGTTCCGAGAGGGGGTAACCAGGCTCACTAATAAAGGTCAAGCCACTTGGCTGCCAGAATGCCCTGCTTCAGCACAGACCAGAAAGGCATTGTGATAAGCGTATCCCCGGTATAGTCAGGGGTTAATGGGAGTCGTCCCCGTCCCCCCAGTATACGCCCAGAACCATGGACCCGGTACTTGTGGTTCGGACTGTCTCCAACCAGCCATAATGTTGTGAGAGTGAAATTATGTCTAAGTCCAGCTTTGGTACATTAGAAGCAACTCTGAAACTTAACCTAAGCGTTTTTCGAAGCTACTTTTTGGCTAACTTCTTATAGGAAGGTCTAGGAGCTCTAAAAATGAACGTGCGCGTCTTTCACTCTTCCCGAGGGACTTAGAAGAATTTTGTGATATTTTTTATTAAAATGGTGTATAAGGGTATATATATAAATATATTTTATGCACTGTATATGAGCTGGCGATTTCTAAGTCTGTGGTTCCGAGAGGGGGTAACCAGGCTCACTAATAAAGGTCAAGCCACTTGGATGCCAGAATGCCCTGCTTCAGCACAGACCAGAAAGGCATTGTGATAAGCGTTTCCCCGGTATAGTCAGGGGTTTATGGGAGTCGTCCCCGTCCCCCCAGTATACGCCTAGAACCATGGACCCGGTACTTGTGGTTCGGACTGTCTCCAACCAGCCATAATGTTGTGAGAGTGAAATTATGTCTAAGTCCAGCTTTGGTACATTAGAAGCAACTCTGAAACTTAACCTAAGCGTTTTTCGAAGCTACTTTTTGGCTAACTTCTTATAGGAAGGTCTAGGAGCTCTAAAAATGAACGTGCGCGTCTTTCACTCTTCCCGAGGGACTTAGAAGAATTTTGTGATATTTTTTATTAAAATGGTGTATAAGGGTATATATATAAATATATTTTATGCACTGTATATGAGCTGGCGATTTCTAAGTCTGTGGTTCCGAGAGGGGGTAACCAGGCTCACTAATAAAGGTCAAGCCACTTGGCTGCCAGAATGCCCTGCTTCAGCACAGACCAGAAAGGCATTGTGATAAGCGTATCCCCGGTATAGTCAGGGGTTAATGGGAGTCGTCCCCGTCCCCCCAGTATACGCCCAGGACCATGGACCCGGTACTTGTGGTTCGGACTGTCTCCAACCAGCCATAATGTTGTGAGAGTGAAATTATGTCTAAGTCCAGCTTTGGTACATTAGAAGCAACTCTGAAACTTAACCTAAGCGTTTTTCGAAGCTACTTTTTGGCTAACTTCTTATAGGAAGGTCTAGGAGCTCTAAAAATGAACGTGCGCGTCTTTCACTCTTCCCGAGGGACTTAGAAGAATTTTGTGATATTTTTTATTAAAATGGTGTATAAGGGTAAATATATAAATATATTTTATGCACTGTATATGAGCTGGCGATTTCTAAGTCTGTGGTTCCGAGAGGGGGTAACCAGGCTCACTAATAAAGGTCAAGCCACTTGGCTGCCAGAATGCCCTGCTTCAGCACAGACCAGAAAGGCATTGTGATAAGCGTATCCCCGGTATAGTCAGGGGTTAATGGGAGTCGTCCCCGTCCCCCCAGTATACGCCCAGAACCATGGACCCGGTACTTGTGGTTCGGACTGTCTCCAACCAGCCATAATGTTGTGAGAGTGAAATTATGTCTAAGTCCAGCTTTGGTACATTAGAAGCAACTCTGAAACTTAACCTAAGCGTTTTTCGAAGCTACTTTTTGGCTAACTTCTTATAGGAAGGTCTAGGAGCTCTAAAAATGAACGTGCGCGTCTTTCACTCTTCCCGAGGGACTTAAAAGAATTTTGTGATATTTTTTATTAAAATGGTGTATAAGGGTATATATATAAATATATTTTATGCACTGTATATGAGCTGGCGATTTCTAAGTCTGTGGTTCCGAGAGGGGGTAACCAGGCTCACTAATAAAGGTCAAGCCACTTGGCTGCCAGAATGCCCTGCTTCAGCACAGACCAGAAAGGCATTGTGATAAGCGTATCCCCGGTATAGTCAGGGGTTAATGGGAGTCGTCCCCGTCCCCCCAGTATACGCCCAGAACCATGGACCCGGTACTTGTGGTTCGGACTGTCTAAAACCAGCCATAATGTTGTGAGAGTGAAATTATGTCTAAGTCCAGCTTTGGTACATTAGAAGCAACTCTGAAACTTAACCTAAGCGTTTTTCGAAGCTACTTTTTGGCTAACTTCTTATAGGAAGGTCTAGGAGCTCTGAAAATGAATGTGCGCGTCTTTCACTCTTCCCGAGGGACTTAGAAGAATTTTGTGATATTTTTTATTAAAATGGTGTATAAGGGTATATATATAAATATATTTTATGCACTGTATATGAGCTGGCGATTTCTAAGTCTGTGGTTCCGAGAGGGGGTAACCAGGCTCACTAATAAAGGTCAAGCCACTTGGCTGCCAGAATGCCCTGCTTCAGCACAGACCAGAAAGGCATTGTGATAAGCGTATCCCCGGTATAGTCAGGGGTTAATGGGAGTCGTCCCCGTCCCCCCCAGTATACGCCCAGAACCATGGACCCGGTACTTGTGGTTCGGACTGTCTCCAACCAGCCATAATGTTGTGAGAGTGAAATTATGTCTAAGTCCAGCTTTGGTACATTAGAAGCAACTCTGAAACTTACCCTAAGCGTTTTTCGAAGCTACTTTTGGGCTAACTTCTTATAGGAAGGTCTAGGAGCTCTGAAAATGAACGTGCGCGTCTTTCACTCTTCCCGAGGGACTTAGAAGAATTTTGTGATATTTTTTATTAAAATGGTGTATAAGGGTATATATATAAATATATTTTATGCACTGTATATGAGCTGGCGATTTCTAAGTCTGTGGTTCCGAGAGGGGGTAACCAGGCTCACTAATAAAGGTCAAGCCACTTGGCTGCCAGAATGCCCTGCTTCAGCACAGACCAGAAAGGCATTGTGATAAGCGTATCCCCGGTATAGTCAGGGGTTAATGGGAGTCGTCCCCGTCCCCCCAGTATACGCCCAGAACCATGGACCCGGTACTTGTTGTTCGGACT
Source organism: Ascaphus truei (assembly GCF_040206685.1). Taxonomy (NCBI): domain Eukaryota; kingdom Metazoa; phylum Chordata; class Amphibia; order Anura; family Ascaphidae; genus Ascaphus; species Ascaphus truei. The sequence goes on along the minus strand of NW_027457173.1, from coordinate 123,151 downwards.
GTCTCCAACCAGCCATAATGTTGTGAGAGTGAAATTATGTCTAAGTCCAGCTTTGGTACATTAGAAGCAACTCTGAAACTTACCCTAAGCGTTTTTCGAAGCTACTTTTGGGCTAACTTCTTATAGGAAGGTCTAGGAGCTCTGAAAATGAACGTGCGCGTCTTTCACTCTTCCTGAGGGACTTAGAAGAATTTTGTGATATTTTTTAATTAAAATGGTGTATAAGGGTACAGTATATATATATAAATATATTTTATGCACTGTATATGAGCTGGCGATTTCTAAGTCTGTGGTTCCGAGAGGGGGTAAGCAGGCTCACTAATAAAGGTCAAGACACTTGGCTGCCAGAATGCCCTGCTTCAGCACAGACCAGAAAGGCATTGTGATAAGCGTATCCCCGGTATAGTCAGGCGTTAATGGGAGTCGTCCCCGTCCCCCCAGTATACGGCAAGAACCATGGACCCGGTACTTGTGGTTCGGACTGTCTCCAATCAGCCATAATGTTGTGAGTGAAATTATGTCTAAGTCCAGCTTTGGTACATTAGAAGCAACTCTGAAACTTAACCTAAGCGTTTTTCGAAGCTACTTTTTGGCTAACTTCTTATAGGAAGGTCTAGGAGCTCTGAAAATGAACGTGCGCGTCTTTCACTCTTCCCGAGGGACTTAGAAGAATTTTGTGATATTTTTTAATTAAAATGGTGTATAAGGGTATATATATAAATATATTTTATGCACTGTATATGAGCTGGCGATTTCTAAGTCTGTGGTTCCGAGAGGGGGTAACCAGGCTCACTAATAAAGGTCAAGCCACTTGGCTGCCAGAATGCCCTGCTTCAGCACAGACCAGAAAGGCATTGTGATAAGCGTATCCCCGGTATAGTCAGGGGTTAATGGGAGTCGTCCCCGTCCCCTCCCAGTATACGCCCAGAACCATGGACCCGGTACTTGTGGTTCGGACTGTCTCTAACCAGCCATAATGTTGTGAGAGTGAAATTATGTCTAAGTCCAGCTTTGGAACTTAGAAGCAACTCTGAAACTTACCCTAAGCGTTTTTCGAAGCTACTTTTTGGCTAACTTCTTATAGGAAAGTCTAGGAGCTCTGAAAATGAACGTGCGCGTCTTTCACTCTTCCCGAGGGACTTAGAAGAATTTTGTGATTTTTTTTAATTAATATGGTGTATAAGGGTATATATATAAATATATTTTATGCACTGTATATGAGCTGGCGATTTCTAAGTCTGTGGTTCCGAGAGGGGGTAACCAGGCTCACTAATAAAGGTCAAGCCACTTGGCTGCCAGAATGCCCTGCTTCAGCACAGACCAGAAAGGCATTGTGATAAGCGTATCCCCGGTATAGTCAGGGGTTAATGAGAGTCGTCCCCGTCCCCCCAGTATACGGCAAGAACCATGGACCCGGTACTTGTGGTTCGGACTGTCTCCAACCAGCCATAATGTTGTGAGAGTGAAATTATGTCTAAGTCCAGCTTTGGTACATTAGAAGCAACTCTGAAACTTACCCTAAGCGTTTTTCGAAGCTACTTTTTGGCTAACTTCTTATAGGAAAGTCTAGGAGCTCTGAAAATGAACGTGCGCGTCTTTCACTCTTCCCGAGGGACTTAGAAGAATTTTGTGATATTTTTTATTAAAATGGTGTATAAGGGTATATATATAAATATATTTTATGCACTGTATATGAGCTGGCGATTTCTAAGTCTGTGGTTCCGAGAGGGGGTAACCAGGCTCACTAATATAGGTCAAGCCACTTGGCTGCCAGAATGCCCTGCTTCAGCACAGACCAGAAAGGCATTGTGATAAGCGTATCCCCGGTATAGTCAGGGGTTAATGAGAGTCGTCCCCGTCCCCCCAGTATACGGCAAGAACCATGGACCCGGTACTTGTGGTTCGGACTGTCTCCAACCAGCCATAATGTTGTGAGAGTGAAATTATGTCTAAGTCCAGCTTTGGTACATTAGAAGCAACTCTGAAACTTAACCTAAGCGTTTTTCGAAGCTACTTTTTGGCTAACTTCTTATAGGAAGGTCTAGGAGCTCTGAAAATGAACGTGCGCGTCTGTCACTCTTCCCGAGGGACTTAGAAGAATTTTGTGATATTTTTTATTAAAATGGTGTATAAGGGTATATATATAAATATATTTTATGCACTGTATATGAGCTGGCGATTTCTAAATCTGTGGTTCCGAGAGGGGGTAACCAGGCTCACTAATATAGGTCAAGCCACTTGGCTGCCAGAATGCCCTGCTTCAGCACAGACCAGAAAGGCATTGTGATAAGCGTATCCCCGGTATAGTCAGGGGTTAATGAGAGTCGTCCCCGTCCCCCCAGTATACGGCAAGAACCATGGACCCGGTACTTGTGGTTCGGAATGTCTCCAACCAGCCATAATGTTGTGAGAGTGAAATTATGTCTAAGTCCAGCTTTGGTACATTAGAAGCAACTCTGAAACTTAACCTAAGCGTTTTTCGAAGCTACTTTTTGGCTAACTTCTTATAGGAAGGTATAGGAGCTCTGAAAATGAACGTGCGCGTCTTTCACTCTTCCCGAGGGACTTAGAAGAATTTTGTGATATTTTTTAATTAAAATGGTGTATAAGGGTATATATATAAATATATTTTATGCACTGTATATGAGCTGGCGATTTCTAAGTCTGTGGTTCCGAGAGGGGGTAACCAGGCTCACTAATAAAGGTCAAGCCACTTGGCTGCCAGAATGCCCTGCTTCAGCACAGACCAGAAAGGCATTGTGATAAGCGTATCCCCGGTATAGTCAGGGGTTAATGGGAGTCGTCCCCGTCCCCCCCAGTATACGCCCAGAACCATGGACCCGGTACTTGTGGTTCGGACTGTCTCCAACCAGCCATAATGTTGTGAGAGTGAAATTATGTCTAAGTCCAGCTTTGGTACATTAGAAGCAACTCTGAAACTTACCCTAAGCGTTTTTCGAAGCTACTTTTTGGCTAACTTCTTATAGGAAGGTCTAGGAGCTCTAAAAATGAACGTGCGCGTCTTTCACTCTTCCCGAGGGACTTAGAAGAATTTTGTGATATTTTTTAATTAAAATGGTGTATAAGGGTATATATATAAATATATTTTATGCACTGTATATGAGCTGGCGATTTCTAAGTCTGTGGTCCGAGAGGGGGTAAGCAGGCTCACTAATAAAGGTCAAGCCACTTGGCTGCCAGAATGCCCTGCTTCAGCACAGACCAGAAAGGCATTGTGATAAGCGTATCCCCGGTATAGTCAGGGGTTAATGGGAGTCGTCCCCGTCCCCCCCAGTATACGGCAAGAACCATGGACCCGGTACTTGTGGTTCGGACTGTCTCCAATCAGCCATAATGTTGTGAGAGTGAAATTATGTCTAAGTCCAGCTTTGGTACATTAGAAGCAACTCTGAAACTTACCCTAAGCGTTTTTCGAAGCTACTTTTTGGCTAACTTCTTATAGGAAGGTCTAGGAGCTCTAAAAATGAACGTGCGCGTCTTTCACTCTTCCCGAGGGACTTAGAAGAATTTTGTGATATTTTTTAATTAAAATGGTGTATAAGGGTATATATATAAATATATTTTATGCACTGTATATGAGCTGGCGATTTCTAAGTCTGTGGTCCGAGAGGGGGTAAGCAGGCTCACTAATAAAGGTCAAGCCACTTGGCTGCCAGAATGCCCTGCTTCAGCACAGACCAGAAAGGCATTGTGATAAGCGTATCCCCGGTATAGTCAGGGGTTAATGGGAGTCGTCCCCGTCCCCCCAGTATACGGCAAGAACCATGGACCCGGTACTTGTGGTTCGGACTGTCTCCAATCAGCCATAATGTTGTGAGAGTGAAATTATGTCTAAGTCCAGCTTTGGGACATTAGAAGCAACTCTGAAACTTAACCTAAGCGTTTTTCGAAGCTACTTTTTGGCTAACTTCTTATAGGAAGGTCTAGGAGCTCTGAAAATGTACGTGCGCGTCTTTCACTCTTCCCGAGGGACTTAGAAGAATTTTGTGATATTTTTTATTAAAACGGTGTACAGTATAAGGGTATATATATAAATATATTTTATGCACTGTATATGAGCTGGCGATTTCTAAGTCTGTGGTTCCGAGAGGGGGTAACCAGGCTCACTAATAAAGGTCAAGCCACTTGGCTGCCAGAATGCCCTGCTTCAGCACAGACCAGAAAGGCATTGTGATAAGCGTATCCCCGGTATAGTCAGGGGTTAATGGGAGTCGTCCCCGTCCCCCCCCAGTATACGCCCAGAACCATGGACCCGGTACTTGTGGTTCGGACTGTCTCTAACCAGCCATAATGTTGTGAGAGTGAAATTATTTCTAAGTCCAGCTTTGGTACATTAGAAGCAACTCTGAAACTTACCCTAAGCGTTTCTCGAAGCTACTTTTTGGCTAACTTCTTATAGGAAAGTCTAGGAGCTCTGAAAATGAACGTGCGCGTCTTTCACTCTTCCCGAGGGACTTAGAAGAATTTTGTGATATTTTTTAATTAAAATGGTGTATAAGGGTATATATATAAATATATTTTATGCACTGTATATGAGCTGGCGATTTCTAAGTCTGTGGTTCCGAGAGGGGGTAACCAGGCTCACTAATAAAGGTCAAGCCACTTGGCTGCCAGAATGCCCTGCTTCAGCACAGACCAGAAAGGCATTGTGATAAGCGTATCCCCGGTATAGTCAGGGGTTAATGAGAGTCGTCCCCGTCCCCGTCCCCCCAGTATACGGCAAGAACCATGGACCCGGTACTTGTGGTTCGGACTGTCTCCAACCAGCCATAATGTTGTGAGAGTGAAATTATGTCTAAGTCCAGCTTTGGTACATTAGAAGCAACTCTGAAACTTAACCTAAGCGTTTTTCGAAGCTACTTTTTGGCTAACGTCTTATAGGAAGGTCTAGAAACTCTGAAAATGAACGTGCGCGTCTGTCACTCTTCCCGAGGGACTTAGAAGAATTTTGTGATATTTTTTATTAAAATGGTGTATAAGGGTATATATATAAATATATTTTATGCACTGTATATGAGCTGGCGATTTCTAAGTCTGTGGTTCCGAGAGGGGGTAACCAGGCTCACTAATAAAGGTCAAGCCACTTGGCTGCCAGAATGCCCTGCTTCAGCACAGACCAGAAAGGCATTGTGATAAGCGTATCCCCGGTATAGTCAGGTGTTAATGGGAGTCGTCCCCGTCCCCCCAGTATACGCCTAGAACCATGGACCCGGTACTTGTGGTACGGACTGTCTCCAACCAGCCATAATGTTGTGAGAGTGAAATTATGTCTAAGTCCAGCTTTGGTACATTAGAAGCAACTCTGAAACTTACCCTAAGCGTTTTTCGAAGCTACTTTTTGGCTAACTTCTTATAGGAAAGTCTAGGAGCTCTGAAAATGAACGTGCGCGTCTTTCACTCTTCCCGAGGGACTTAGAAGAATTTTGTGATATTTTTTAATTAAAATGGTGTATAAGGGTATATATATAAATATATTTTATGCACTGTATATGAGCTGGCGATTTCTAAGTCTGTGGTTCCGAGAGGGGGTAACCAGGCTCACTAATAAAGGTCAAGCCACTTGGCTGCCAGAATGCCCTGCTTCAGCACAGACCAGAAAGGCATTGTGATAAGCGTATCCCCGGTATAGTCAGGGGTTAATGGGAGTCGTCCCCGTCCCCCCAGTATACGCCCAGAACCATGGACCCGGTACTTGTGGTTCGGACTGTCTCCAACCAGCCATAATGTTGTGAGAGTGAAATTATGTCTAAGTCCAGCTTTGGTACATTAGAAGCAACTCTGAAACTTAACCTAAGCGTTTTTCGAAGCTACTTTTTGGCTAACTTCTTATAGGAAGGTATAGGAGCTCTGAAAATGAACGTGCGCGTCTTTCACTCTTCCCGAGGGACTTAGAAGAATTTTGTGATATTTTTTATTAAAATGGTGTATAAGGGTATATATATAAATATATTTTATGCACTGTATATGAGCTGGCGATTTCTAAGTCTGTGGTTCCGAGAGGGGGTAACCAGGCTCACTAATAAAGGTCAAGCCACTTGGCTGCCAGAATGCCCTGCTTCAGCACAGACCAGAAAGGCATTGTGATAAGCGTATCCCCGGTATAGTCAGGGGTTAATGGGAGTCGTCCCCGTCCCCCCCAGTATACGCCCAGAACCATGGACCCGGTACTTGTGGTTCGGACTGTCTCCAACCAGCCATAATGTTGTGAGAGTGAAATTATGTCTAAGTCCAGCTTTGGTACATTAGAAGCAACTCTGAAACTTACCCTAAGCGTTTTTCGAAGCTACTTTTTGGCTAACTTCTTATAGGAAAGTCTAGGAGCTCTGAAAATGAACGTGCGCGTCTTTCACTCTTCCCGAGGGACTTAGAAGAATTTTGTGATATTTTTTAATTAAAATGGTGTATAAGGGTATATATATAAATATATTTTATGCACTGTATATGAGCTGGCGATTTCTAAGTCTGTGGTTCCGAGAGGGGGTAACCAGGCTCACTAATAAAGGTCAAGCCACTTGGCTGCCAGAATGCCCTGCTTCAGCACAGACCAGAAAGGCATTGTGATAAGCGTATCCCCGGTATAGTCAGGGGTTAATGAGAGTCGTCCCCGTCCCCGTCCCCCCAGTATACGGCAAGAACCATGGACCCGGTACTTGTGGTTCGGACTGTCTCCAACCAGCCATAATGTTGTGAGAGTGAAATTATGTCTAAGTCCAGCTTTGGTACATTAGAAGCAACTCTGAAACTTAACCTAAGCGTTTTTCGAAGCTACTTTTTGGCTAACGTCTTATAGGAAGGTCTAGGAGCTCTGAAAATGAACGTGCTCGTCTGTCACTCTTCCCGAGGGACTTAGAAGAATTTTGTGATATTTTTTATTAAAATGGTGTATAAGGGTATATATATAAATATATTTTATGCACTGTATATGAGCTGGCGATTTCTAAGTCTGTGGTTCCGAGAGGGGGTAACCAGGCTCACTAATAAAGGTCAAGCCACTTGGCTGCCAGAATGCCCTGCTTCAGCACAGACCAGAAAGGCATTGTGATAAGCGTATCCCCGGTATAGTCAGGGGTTAATGGGAGTCGTCCCCGTCCCCCCAGTATACGCCTAGAACCATGGACCCGGTACTTGTGGTTCGGACTGTCTCCAACCAGCCATAATGTTGTGAGAGTGAAATTATGTCTAAGTCCAGCTTTGGTAAATTAGAAGCAACTCTGAAACTTAACCTAAGCGTTTTTCGAAGCTACTTTTTGGCTAACTTCTTATAGGAAGGTCTAGGAGCTCTAAAAATGAACGTGCGCGTCTTTCACTCTTCCCGAGGGACTTAGAAGAATTTTGTGATATTTTTTATTAAAATGGTGTATAAGGGTATATATATAAATATATTTTATGCACTGTATATGAGCTGGCGATTTCTAAGTCTGTGGTTCCGAGAGGGGGTAACCAGGCTCACTAATAAAGGTCAAGCCACTTGGCTGCCAGAATGCCCTGCTTCAGCACAGACCAGAAAGGCATTGTGATAAGCGTATCCCCGGTATAGTCAGGGGTTAATGGGAGTCGTCCCCGTCCCCCCAGTATACGGCAAGAACCATGGACCCGGTACTTGTGGTTCGGACTGTCTCCAACCAGCCATAATGTTGTGAGAGTGAAATTATGTCTAAGTCCAGCTTTGGTACATTAGAAGCAACTCTGAAACTTAACCTAAGCGTTTTTCGAAGCTACTTTTTGGCTAACTTCTTATAGGAAGGTCTAGGAGCTCTAAAAATGAACGTGCGCGTCTTTCACTCTTCCCGAGGGACTTAGAAGAATTTTGTGATATTTTTTTATTAAAATGGTGTATAAGGGTATATATATAAATATATTTTATGCACTGTATATGAGCTGGCGATTTCTAAGTCTGTGGTTCCGAGAGGGGGTAACCAGGCTCACTAATAAAGGTCAAGCCACTTGGCTGCCAGAATGCCCTGCTTCAGCACAGACCAGAAAGGCATTGTGATAAGCGTATCCCCGGTATAGTCAGAGGTTAATGAGAGTCGTCCCCGTCCCCCCAGTATACGGCAAGAACCATGGACCCGGTACTTGTGGTTCGGACTGTCTCCAACCAGCCATAATGTTGTGAGAGTGAAATTATGTCTAAGTCCAGCTTTGGTACATTAGAAGCAACTCTGAAACTTATCCTAAGCGTTTTTCGAAGCTACTTTTTGGCTAACTTCTTATAGGAAGGTCTAGGAGCTCTGAAAATGAACGTGCGCGTCTTTCACTCTTCCCGAGGGACTTAGAAGAATTTTGTGATATTTTTTAATTAAAATGGTGTATAAGGGTATATATATAAATATATTTTATGCACTGTATATGAGCTGGCGATTTCTAAGTCTGTGGTTCCGAGAGGGGGTAAGCAGGCTCACTAATAAAGGTCAAGACACTTGGCTGCCAGAATGCCCTGCTTCAGCACAGACCAGAAAGGCATTGTGATAAGCGTATCCCCGGTATAGTCAGGGGTTAATGGGAGTCGTCCCCGTCCCCCCAGTATACGGCAAGAACCATGGACCCGGTACTTGTGGTTCGGACTGTCTCCAATCAGCCATAATGTTGTGAGAGTGAAATTATGTCTAAGTCCAGCTTTGGTACATTAGAAGCAACTCTGAAACTTAACCTAAGCGTTTTTCGAAGCTACTTTTTGGCTAACTTCTTATAGGAAGGTCTAGGAGCTCTGAAAATGAACGTGCGCGTCTGTCACTCTTTCCGAGGGACTTAGAAGAATTTTGTGATATTTTTTATTAAAATGGTGTATAAGGGTATATATATAAATATATTTTATGCACTGTATATGAGCTGGCGATTTCTAAATCTGTGGTTCCGAGAGGGGGTAACCAGGCTCACTAATATAGGTCAAGCCACTTGGCTGCCAGAATGCCCTGCTTCAGCACAGACCAGAAAGGCATTGTGATAAGCGTATCCCCGGTATAGTCAGGGGTTAATGAGAGTCGTCCCCGTCCCCCCAGTATACGGCAAGAACCATGGACCCGGTACTTGTGGTTCGGACTGTCTCCAACCGGCCATAATGTTGTGAGAGTGAAATTATGTCTAAGTCCAGCTTTGGTACATTAGAAGCAACTCTGAAACTTAACCTAAGCGTTTTTCGAAGCTACTTTTTGGCTAACTTCTTATAGGAAGGTATAGGAGCTCTGAAAATGAACGTGCGCGTCTTTCACTCTTCCCGAGGGACTTAGAAGAATTTTGTGATATTTTTTAATTAAAATGGTGTATAAGGGTATATATATAAATATATTTTATGCACTGTATATGAGCTGGCGATTTCTAAGTCTGTGGTTCCGAGAGGGGGTAACCAGGCTCACTAATAAAGGTCAAGCCACTTGGCTGCCAGAATGCCCTGCTTCAGCACAGACCAGAAAGGCATTGTGATAAGCGTATCCCCGGTATAGTCAGGGGTTAATGGGAGTCGTCCCCGTCCCCCCCAGTATACGCCCAGAACCATGGACCCGGTACTTGTGGTTCGGACTGTCTCCAACCAGCCATAATGTTGTGAGAGTGAAATTATGTCTAAGTCCAGCTTTGGTACATTAGAAGCAACTCTGAAACTTACCCTAAGCGTTTTTCGAAGCTACTTTTTGGCTAACTTCTTATAGGAAGGTCTAGGAGCTCTAAAAATGAACGTGCGCGTCTTTCACTCTTCCCGAGGGACTTAGAAGAATTTTGTGATATTTTTTAATTAAAATGGTGTATAAGGGTATATATATAAATATATTTTATGCACTGTATATGAGCTGGCGATTTCTAAGTCTGTGGTCCGAGAGGGGGTAAGCAGGCTCACTAATAAAGGTCAAGCCACTTGGCTGCCAGAATGCCCTGCTTCAGCACAGACCAGAAAGGCATTGTGATAAGCGTATCCCCGGTATAGTCAGGGGTTAATGGGAGTCGTCCCCGTCCCCCCCAGTATACGGCAAGAACCATGGACCCGGTACTTGTGGTTCGGACTGTCTCCAATCAGCCATAATGTTGTGAGAGTGAAATTATGTCTAAGTCCAGCTTTGGTACATTAGAAGCAACTCTGAAACTTACCCTAAGCGTTTTTCGAAGCTACTTTTTGGCTAACTTCTTATAGGAAGGTCTAGGAGCTCTAAAAATGAACGTGCGCGTCTTTCACTCTTCCCGAGGGACTTAGAAGAATTTTGTGATATTTTTTAATTAAAATGGTGTATAAGGGTATATATATAAATATATTTTATGCACTGTATATGAGCTGGCGATTTCTAAGTCTGTGGTCCGAGAGGGGGTAAGCAGGCTCACTAATAAAGGTCAAGCCACTTGGCTGCCAGAATGCCCTGCTTCAGCACAGACCAGAAAGGCATTGTGATAAGCGTATCCCCGGTATAGTCAGGGGTTAATGGGAGTCGTCCCCGTCCCCCCAGTATACGGCAAGAACCATGGACCCGGTACTTGTGGTTCGGACTGTCTCCAATCAGCCATAATGTTGTGAGAGTGAAATTATGTCTAAGTCCAGCTTTGGGACATTAGAAGCAACTCTGAAACTTAACCTAAGCGTTTTTCGAAGCTACTTTTTGGCTAACTTCTTATAGGAAGGTCTAGGAGCTCTGAAAATGTACGTGCGCGTCTTTCACTCTTCCCGAGGGACTTAGAAGAATTTTGTGATATTTTTTATTAAAACGGTGTACAGTATAAGGGTATATATATAAATATATTTTATGCACTGTATATGAGCTGGCGATTTCTAAGTCTGTGGTTCCGAGAGGGGGTAACCAGGCTCACTAATAAAGGTCAAGCCACTTGGCTGCCAGAATGCCCTGCTTCAGCACAGACCAGAAAGGCATTGTGATAAGCGTATCCCCGGTATAGTCAGGGGTTAATGGGAGTCGTCCCCGTCCCCCCCCAGTATACGCCCAGAACCATGGACCCGGTACTTGTGGTTCGGACTGTCTCTAACCAGCCATAATGTTGTGAGAGTGAAATTATTTCTAAGTCCAGCTTTGGTACATTAGAAGCAACTCTGAAACTTACCCTAAGCGTTTCTCGAAGCTACTTTTTGGCTAACTTCTTATAGGAAAGTCTAGGAGCTCTGAAAATGAACGTGCGCGTCTTTCACTCTTCCCGAGGGACTTAGAAGAATTTTGTGATATTTTTTAATTAAAATGGTGTATAAGGGTATATATATAAATATATTTTATGCACTGTATATGAGCTGGCGATTTCTAAGTCTGTGGTTCCGAGAGGGGGTAACCAGGCTCACTAATAAAGGTCAAGCCACTTGGCTGCCAGAATGCCCTGCTTCAGCACAGACCAGAAAGGCATTGTGATAAGCGTATCCCCGGTATAGTCAGGGGTTAATGAGAGTCGTCCCCGTCCCCGTCCCCCCAGTATACGGCAAGAACCATGGACCCGGTACTTGTGGTTCGGACTGTCTCCAACCAGCCATAATGTTGTGAGAGTGAAATTATGTCTAAGTCCAGCTTTGGTACATTAGAAGCAACTCTGAAACTTAACCTAAGCGTTTTTCGAAGCTACTTTTTGGCTAACGTCTTATAGGAAGGTCTAGAAACTCTGAAAATGAACGTGCGCGTCTGTCACTCTTCCCGAGGGACTTAGAAGAATTTTGTGATATTTTTTATTAAAATGGTGTATAAGGGTATATATATAAATATATTTTATGCACTGTATATGAGCTGGCGATTTCTAAGTCTGTGGTTCCGAGAGGGGGTAACCAGGCTCACTAATAAAGGTCAAGCCACTTGGCTGCCAGAATGCCCTGCTTCAGCACAGACCAGAAAGGCATTGTGATAAGCGTATCCCCGGTATAGTCAGGTGTTAATGGGAGTCGTCCCCGTCCCCCCAGTATACGCCTAGAACCATGGACCCGGTACTTGTGGTACGGACTGTCTCCAACCAGCCATAATGTTGTGAGAGTGAAATTATGTCTAAGTCCAGCTTTGGTACATTAGAAGCAACTCTGAAACTTACCCTAAGCGTTTTTCGAAGCTACTTTTTGGCTAACTTCTTATAGGAAAGTCTAGGAGCTCTGAAAATGAACGTGCGCGTCTTTCACTCTTCCCGAGGGACTTAGAAGAATTTTGTGATATTTTTTAATTAAAATGGTGTATAAGGGTATATATATAAATATATTTTATGCACTGTATATGAGCTGGCGATTTCTAAGTCTGTGGTTCCGAGAGGGGGTAACCAGGCTCACTAATAAAGGTCAAGCCACTTGGCTGCCAGAATGCCCTGCTTCAGCACAGACCAGAAAGGCATTGTGATAAGCGTATCCCCGGTATAGTCAGGGGTTAATGGGAGTCGTCCCCGTCCCCCCAGTATACGCCCAGAACCATGGACCCGGTACTTGTGGTTCGGACTGTCTCCAACCAGCCATAATGTTGTGAGAGTGAAATTATGTCTAAGTCCAGCTTTGGTACATTAGAAGCAACTCTGAAACTTAACCTAAGCGTTTTTCGAAGCTACTTTTTGGCTAACTTCTTATAGGAAGGTATAGGAGCTCTGAAAATGAACGTGCGCGTCTTTCACTCTTCCCGAGGGACTTAGAAGAATTTTGTGATATTTTTTATTAAAATGGTGTATAAGGGTATATATATAAATATATTTTATGCACTGTATATGAGCTGGCGATTTCTAAGTCTGTGGTTCCGAGAGGGGGTAACCAGGCTCACTAATAAAGGTCAAGCCACTTGGCTGCCAGAATGCCCTGCTTCAGCACAGACCAGAAAGGCATTGTGATAAGCGTATCCCCGGTATAGTCAGGGGTTAATGGGAGTCGTCCCCGTCCCCCCCAGTATACGCCCAGAACCATGGACCCGGTACTTGTGGTTCGGACTGTCTCCAACCAGCCATAATGTTGTGAGAGTGAAATTATGTCTAAGTCCAGCTTTGGTACATTAGAAGCAACTCTGAAACTTACCCTAAGCGTTTTTCGAAGCTACTTTTTGGCTAACTTCTTATAGGAAAGTCTAGGAGCTCTGAAAATGAACGTGCGCGTCTTTCACTCTTCCCGAGGGACTTAGAAGAATTTTGTGATATTTTTTAATTAAAATGGTGTATAAGGGTATATATATAAATATATTTTATGCACTGTATATGAGCTGGCGATTTCTAAGTCTGTGGTTCCGAGAGGGGGTAACCAGGCTCACTAATAAAGGTCAAGCCACTTGGCTGCCAGAATGCCCTGCTTCAGCACAGACCAGAAAGGCATTGTGATAAGCGTATCCCCGGTATAGTCAGGGGTTAATGAGAGTCGTCCCCGTCCCCGTCCCCCCAGTATACGGCAAGAACCATGGACCCGGTACTTGTGGTTCGGACTGTCTCCAACCAGCCATAATGTTGTGAGAGTGAAATTATGTCTAAGTCCAGCTTTGGTACATTAGAAGCAACTCTGAAACTTAACCTAAGCGTTTTTCGAAGCTACTTTTTGGCTAACGTCTTATAGGAAGGTCTAGGAGCTCTGAAAATGAACGTGCTCGTCTGTCACTCTTCCCGAGGGACTTAGAAGAATTTTGTGATATTTTTTATTAAAATGGTGTATAAGGGTATATATATAAATATATTTTATGCACTGTATATGAGCTGGCGATTTCTAAGTCTGTGGTTCCGAGAGGGGGTAACCAGGCTCACTAATAAAGGTCAAGCCACTTGGCTGCCAGAATGCCCTGCTTCAGCACAGACCAGAAAGGCATTGTGATAAGCGTATCCCCGGTATAGTCAGGGGTTAATGGGAGTCGTCCCCGTCCCCCCAGTATACGCCTAGAACCATGGACCCGGTACTTGTGGTTCGGACTGTCTCCAACCAGCCATAATGTTGTGAGAGTGAAATTATGTCTAAGTCCAGCTTTGGTAAATTAGAAGCAACTCTGAAACTTAACCTAAGCGTTTTTCGAAGCTACTTTTTGGCTAACTTCTTATAGGAAGGTCTAGAAGCTCTAAAAATGAACGTGCGCGTCTTTCACTCTTCCCGAGGGACTTAGAAGAATTTTGTGATATTTTTTATTAAAATGGTGTATAAGGGTATATATATAAATATATTTTATGCACTGTATATGAGCTGGCGATTTCTAAGTCTGTGGTTCCGAGAGGGGGTAACCAGGCTCACTAATAAAGGTCAAGCCACTTGGCTGCCAGAATGCCCTGCTTCAGCACAGACCAGAAAGGCATTGTGATAAGCGTATCCCCGGTATAGTCAGGGGTTAATGGGAGTCGTCCCCGTCCCCCCAGTATACGGCAAGAACCATGGACCCGGTACTTGTGGTTCGGACTGTCTCCAACCAGCCATAATGTTGTGAGAGTGAAATTATGTCTAAGTCCAGCTTTGGTACATTAGAAGCAACTCTGAAACTTAACCTAAGCGTTTTTCGAAGCTACTTTTTGGCTAACTTCTTATAGGAAGGTCTAGGAGCTCTAAAAATGAACGTGCGCGTCTTTCACTCTTCCCGAGGGACTTAGAAGAATTTTGTGATATTTTTTATTAAAATGGTGTATAAGGGTATATATATAAATATATTTTATGCACTGTATATGAGCTGGCGATTTCTAAGTCTGTGGTTCCGAGAGGGGGTAACCAGGCTCACTAATAAAGGTCAAGCCACTTGGCTGCCAGAATGCCCTGCTTCAGCACAGACCAGAAAGGCATTGTGATAAGCGTATCCCCGGTATAGTCAGAGGTTAATGAGAGTCGTCCCCGTCCCCCCAGTATACGGCAAGAACCATGGACCCGGTACTTGTGGTTCGGACTGTCTCCAACCAGCCATAATGTTGTGAGAGTGAAATTATGTCTAAGTCCAGCTTTGGTACATTAGAAGCAACTCTGAAACTTATCCTAAGCGTTTTTCGAAGCTACTTTTTGGCTAACTTCTTATAGGAAGGTCTAGGAGCTCTGAAAATGAACGTGCGCGTCTTTCACTCTTCCCGAGGGACTTAGAAGAATTTTGTGATATTTTTTAATTAAAATGGTGTATAAGGGTATATATATAAATATATTTTATGCACTGTATATGAGCTGGCGATTTCTAAGTCTGTGGTTCCGAGAGGGGGTAAGCAGGCTCACTAATAAAGGTCAAGACACTTGGCTGCCAGAATGCCCTGCTTCAGCACAGACCAGAAAGGCATTGTGATAAGCGTATCCCCGGTATAGTCAGGGGTTAATGGGAGTCGTCCCCGTCCCCCCAGTATACGGCAAGAACCATGGACCCGGTACTTGTGGTTCGGACTGTCTCCAATCAGCCATAATGTTGTGAGAGTGAAATTATGTCTAAGTCCAGCTTTGGTACATTTGAAGCAACTCTGAAACTTAACCTAAGCGTTTTTCGAAGCTACTTTTTGGCTAACTTCTTATAGGAAGGTCTAGGAGCTCTGAAAATGAACGTGCGCGTCTTTCACTCTTCCCGAGGGACTTAGAAGAATTTTGTGATATTTTTTATTAAAATGGTGTATAAGGGTATATATATAAATATATTTTATGCACTGTATATGAGCTGGCGATTTCTAAGTCTGTGGTTCCGAGAGGGGGTAACCAGGCTCACTAATAAAGGTCAAGCCACTTGGCTGCCAGAATGCCCTGCTTCAGCACAGACCAGAAAGGCATAGTGATAAGCGTATCCCCGGTATAGTCAGGGGTTAATGGGAGTCGTCCCCGTCCCCCCCAGTATACGCCCAGAACCATGGACCCGGTACTTGTGGTTCGGACTGTCTCTAACCAGCCATAATGTTGTGAGAGTGAAATTATGTCTAAGTCCAGCTTTGGTACATTAGAAGCAACTCTGAAACTTACCCTAAGCGTTTTTCGAAGCTACTTTTTGGCTAACTTCTTATAGGAAAGTCTAGGAGCTCTGAAAATGAACGTGCGCGTCTTTCACTCTTCCCGAGGGACTTAGAAGAATTTTGTGATATTTTTTAATTAAAATGGTGTATAAGGGTATATATATAAATATATTTTATGCACTGTATATGAGCTGGCGATTTCTAAGTCTGTGGTTCCGAGAGGGGGTAACCAGGCTCACTAATAAAGGTCAAGCCACTTGGCTGCCAGAATGCCCTGCTTCAGCACAGACCAGAAAGGCATTGTGATAAGCGTATCCCCGGTATAGTCAGGGGTTAATGAGAGTCGTCCCCGTCCCCCCAGTATACGGCAAGAACCATGGACCCGGTACTTGTGGTTCGGACTGTCTCCAACCAGCCATAATGTTGTGAGAGTGAAATTATGTCTAAGTCCAGCTTTGGTACATTTGAAGCAACTCTGAAACTTAACCTAAGCGTTTTTCGAAGCTACTTTTTGGCTAACTTCTTATAGGAAGGTCTAGGAGCTCTGAAAATGAACGTGCGCGTCTTTCACTCTTCCCGAGGGACTTAGTAGGTTTTTGTGATATTTTTTATTAAAATGGTGTATAAGGGTATATATATAAATATATTTTATGCACTGTATATGAGCTGGCGATTTCTAAGTCTGTGGTTCCGAGAGGGGGTAACCAGGCTCACTAATAAAGGTCAAGCCACTTGGCTGCCAGAATGCCCTGCTTCAGCACAGACCAGAAAGGCATTGTGATAAGCGTATCCCCGGTATAGTCAGGGGTTAATGGGAGTCGTCCCCGTCCCCCCCAGTATACGCCCAGAACCATGAACCCGGTACTTGTGGTTCGGACTGTCTCTAACCAGCCATAATGTTGTGAGAGTGAAATTATGTCTAAGTCCAGCTTTGGTACATTAGAAGCAACTCTGAAACTTACCCTAAGCGTTTTTCGAAGCTACTTTTTGGCTAACTTCTTATAGGAAAGTCTAGGAGCTCTGAAAATGAACGTGCGCGTCTTTCACTCTTCCCGAGGGACTTAGAAGAATTTTGTGATATTTTTTAATTAAAATGGTGTATAAGGGTATATATATAAATATATTTTATGCACTGTATATGAGCTGGCGATTTCTAAGTCTGTGGTTCCGAGAGGGGGTAACCAGGCTCACTAATAAAGGTCAAGCCACTTGGCTGCCAGAATGCCCTGCTTCAGCACAGACCAGAAAGTCATTGTGATAAGCGTATCCCCGGTATAGTCAGGGGTTAATGAGAGTCGTCCCCGTCCCCCCAGTATACGGCAAGAACCATGGACCCGGTACTTGTGGTTCGGACTGTCTCCAACCAGCCATAATGTTGTGAGAGTGAAATTATGTCTAAGTCCAGCTTTGGTACATTAGAAGCAACTCTGAAACTTAACCTAAGCGTTTTTCGAAGCTACTTTTTGGCTAACGTCTTATAGGAAGGTCTAGGAGCTCTGAAAATGAACGTGCTCGTCTGTCACTCTTCCCGAGGGACTTAGAAGAATTTTGTGATATTTTTTATTAAAATGGTGTATAAGGGTATATATATAAATATATTTTATGCACTGTATATGAGCTGGCGATTTCTAAGTCTGTGGTTCCGAGAGGGGGTAACCAGGCTCACTAATAAAGGTCAAGCCACTTGGCTGCCAGAATGCCCTGCTTCAGCACAGACCAGAAAGGCATTGTGATAAGCGTATCCCCGGTATAGTCAGGGGTTAATGGGAGTCGTCCCCGTCCCCCCAGTATACGCCTAGAACCATGGACCCGGTACTTGTGGTTCGGACTGTCTCCAACCAGCCATAATGTTGTGAGAGTGAAATTATGTCTAAGTCCAGCTTTGGTAAATTAGAAGCAACTCTGAAACTTAACCTAAGCGTTTTTCGAAGCTACTTTTTGGCTAACTTCTTATAGGAAGGTCTAGGAGCTCTAAAAATGAACGTGCGCGTCTTTCACTCTTCCCGAGGGACTTAGAAGAATTTTGTGATATTTTTTATTAAAATGGTGTATAAGGGTATATATATAAATATATTTTATGCACTGTATATGAGCTGGCGATTTCTAAGTCTGTGGTTCCGAGAGGGGGTAACCAGGCTCACTAATAAAGGTCAAGCCACTTGGCTGCCAGAATGCCCTGCTTCAGCACAGACCAGAAAGGCATTGTGATAAGCGTATCCCCGGTATAGTCAGGGGTTAATGGGAGTCGTCCCCGTCCCCCCAGTATACGGCAAGAACCATGGACCCGGTACTTGTGGTTCGGACTGTCTCCAACCAGCCATAATGTTGTGAGAGTGAAATTATGTCTAAGTCCAGCTTTGGTACATTAGAAGCAACTCTGAAACTTAACCTAAGCGTTTTTCGAAGCTACTTTTTGGCTAACTTCTTATAGGAAGGTCTAGGAGCTCTAAAAATGAACGTGCGCGTCTTTCACTCTTCCCGAGGGACTTAGAAGAATTTTGTGATATTTTTTATTAAAATGGTGTATAAGGGTATATATATAAATATATTTTATGCACTGTATATGAGCTGGCGATTTCTAAGTCTGTGGTTCCGAGAGGGGGTAACCAGGCTCACTAATAAAGGTCAAGCCACTTGGCTGCCAGAATGCCCTGCTTCAGCACAGACCAGAAAGGCATTGTGATAAGCGTATCCCCGGTATAGTCAGAGGTTAATGAGAGTCGTCCCCGTCCCCCCAGTATACGGCAAGAACCATGGACCCGGTACTTGTGGTTCGGACTGTCTCCAACCAGCCATAATGTTGTGAGAGTGAAATTATGTCTAAGTCCAGCTTTGGTACATTAGAAGCAACTCTGAAACTTATCCTAAGCGTTTTTCGAAGCTACTTTTTGGCTAACTTCTTATAGGAAGGTCTAGGAGCTCTGAAAATGAACGTGCGCGTCTTTCACTCTTCCCGAGGGACTTAGAAGAATTTTGTGATATTTTTTAATTAAAATGGTGTATAAGGGTATATATATAAATATATTTTATGCACTGTATATGAGCTGGCGATTTCTAAGTCTGTGGTTCCGAGAGGGGGTAAGCAGGCTCACTAATAAAGGTCAAGACACTTGGCTGCCAGAATGCCCTGCTTCAGCACAGACCAGAAAGGCATTGTGATAAGCGTATCCCCGGTATAGTCAGGTGTTAATGGGAGTCGTCCCCGTCCCCCCAGTATACGCCTAGAACCATGGACCCGGTACTTGTGGTACGGACTGTCTCCAACCAGCCATAATGTTGTGAGAGTGAAATTATGTCTAAGTCCAGCTTTGGTACATTAGAAGCAACTCTGAAACTTACCCTAAGCGTTTTTCGAAGCTACTTTTTGGCTAACTTCTTATAGGAAAGTCTAGGAGCTCTGAAAATGAACGTGCGCGTCTTTCACTCTTCCCGAGGGACTTAGAAGAATTTTGTGATATTTTTTAATTAAAATGGTGTATAAGGGTATATATATAAATATATTTTATGCACTGTATATGAGCTGGCGATTTCTAAGTCTGTGGTTCCGAGAGGGGGTAACCAGGCTCACTAATAAAGGTCAAGCCACTTGGCTGCCAGAATGCCCTGCTTCAGCACAGACCAGAAAGGCATTGTGATAAGCGTATCCCCGGTATAGTCAGGGGTTAATGGGAGTCGTCCCCGTCCCCCCAGTATACGCCCAGAACCATGGACCCGGTACTTGTGGTTCGGACTGTCTCCAACCAGCCATAATGTTGTGAGAGTGAAATTATGTCTAAGTCCAGCTTTGGTACATTAGAAGCAACTCTGAAACTTAACCTAAGCGTTTTTCGAAGCTACTTTTTGGCTAACTTCTTATAGGAAGGTATAGGAGCTCTGAAAATGAACGTGCGCGTCTTTCACTCTTCCCGAGGGACTTAGAAGAATTTTGTGATATTTTTTATTAAAATGGTGTATAAGGGTATATATATAAATATATTTTATGCACTGTATATGAGCTGGCGATTTCTAAGTCTGTGGTTCCGAGAGGGGGTAACCAGGCTCACTAATAAAGGTCAAGCCACTTGGCTGCCAGAATGCCCTGCTTCAGCACAGACCAGAAAGGCATTGTGATAAGCGTATCCCCGGTATAGTCAGGGGTTAATGGGAGTCGTCCCCGTCCCCCCCAGTATACGCCCAGAACCATGGACCCGGTACTTGTGGTTCGGACTGTCTCCAACCAGCCATAATGTTGTGAGAGTGAAATTATGTCTAAGTCCAGCTTTGGTACATTAGAAGCAACTCTGAAACTTACCCTAAGCGTTTTTCGAAGCTACTTTTTGGCTAACTTCTTATAGGAAAGTCTAGGAGCTCTGAAAATGAACGTGCGCGTCTTTCACTCTTCCCGAGGGACTTAGAAGAATTTTGTGATATTTTTTAATTAAAATGGTGTATAAGGGTATATATATAAATATATTTTATGCACTGTATATGAGCTGGCGATTTCTAAGTCTGTGGTTCCGAGAGGGGGTAACCAGGCTCACTAATAAAGGTCAAGCCACTTGGCTGCCAGAATGCCCTGCTTCAGCACAGACCAGAAAGGCATTGTGATAAGCGTATCCCCGGTATAGTCAGGGGTTAATGAGAGTCGTCCCCGTCCCCGTCCCCCCAGTATACGGCAAGAACCATGGACCCGGTACTTGTGGTTCGGACTGTCTCCAACCAGCCATAATGTTGTGAGAGTGAAATTATGTCTAAGTCCAGCTTTGGTACATTAGAAGCAACTCTGAAACTTAACCTAAGCGTTTTTCGAAGCTACTTTTTGGCTAACGTCTTATAGGAAGGTCTAGGAGCTCTGAAAATGAACGTGCTCGTCTGTCACTCTTCCCGAGGGACTTAGAAGAATTTTGTGATATTTTTTATTAAAATGGTGTATAAGGGTATATATATAAATATATTTTATGCACTGTATATGAGCTGGCGATTTCTAAGTCTGTGGTTCCGAGAGGGGGTAACCAGGCTCACTAATAAAGGTCAAGCCACTTGGCTGCCAGAATGCCCTGCTTCAGCACAGACCAGAAAGGCATTGTGATAAGCGTATCCCCGGTATAGTCAGGGGTTAATGGGAGTCGTCCCCGTCCCCCCAGTATACGCCTAGAACCATGGACCCGGTACTTGTGGTTCGGACTGTCTCCAACCAGCCATAATGTTGTGAGAGTGAAATTATGTCTAAGTCCAGCTTTGGTAAATTAGAAGCAACTCTGAAACTTAACCTAAGCGTTTTTCGAAGCTACTTTTTGGCTAACTTCTTATAGGAAGGTCTAGGAGCTCTAAAAATGAACGTGCGCGTCTTTCACTCTTCCCGAGGGACTTAGAAGAATTTTGTGATATTTTTTATTAAAATGGTGTATAAGGGTATATATATAAATATATTTTATGCACTGTATATGAGCTGGCGATTTCTAAGTCTGTGGTTCCGAGAGGGGGTAACCAGGCTCACTAATAAAGGTCAAGCCACTTGGCTGCCAGAATGCCCTGCTTCAGCACAGACCAGAAAGGCATTGTGATAAGCGTATCCCCGGTATAGTCAGGGGTTAATGGGAGTCGTCCCCGTCCCCCCAGTATACGGCAAGAACCATGGACCCGGTACTTGTGGTTCGGACTGTCTCCAACCAGCCATAATGTTGTGAGAGTGAAATTATGTCTAAGTCCAGCTTTGGTACATTAGAAGCAACTCTGAAACTTAACCTAAGCGTTTTTCGAAGCTACTTTTTGGCTAACTTCTTATAGGAAGGTCTAGGAGCTCTAAAAATGAACGTGCGCGTCTTTCACTCTTCCCGAGGGACTTAGAAGAATTTTGTGATATTTTTTATTAAAATGGTGTATAAGGGTATATATATAAATATATTTTATGCACTGTATATGAGCTGGCGATTTCTAAGTCTGTGGTTCCGAGAGGGGGTAACCAGGCTCACTAATAAAGGTCAAGCCACTTGGCTGCCAGAATGCCCTGCTTCAGCACAGACCAGAAAGGCATTGTGATAAGCGTATCCCCGGTATAGTCAGAGGTTAATGAGAGTCGTCCCCGTCCCCCCAGTATACGGCAAGAACCATGGACCCGGTACTTGTGGTTCGGACTGTCTCCAACCAGCCATAATGTTGTGAGAGTGAAATTATGTCTAAGTCCAGCTTTGGTACATTAGAAGCAACTCTGAAACTTATCCTAAGCGTTTTTCGAAGCTACTTTTTGGCTAACTTTTTATAGGAAGGTCTAGGAGCTCTGAAAATGAACGTGCGCGTCTTTCACTCTTCCCGAGGGACTTAGAAGAATTTTGTGATATTTTTTAATTAAAATGGTGTATAAGGGTATATATATAAATATATTTTATGCACTGTATATGAGCTGGCGATTTCTAAGTCTGTGGTTCCGAGAGGGGGTAAGCAGGCTCACTAATAAAGGTCAAGACACTTGGCTGCCAGAATGCCCTGCTTCAGCACAGACCAGAAAGGCATTGTGATAAGCGTATCCCCGGTATAGTCAGGGGTTAATGGGAGTCGTCCCCGTCCCCCCAGTATACGGCAAGAACCATGGACCCGGTACTTGTGGTTCGGACTGTCTCCAATCAGCCATAATGTTGTGAGAGTGAAATTATGTCTAAGTCCAGCTTTGGTACATTTGAAGCAACTCTGAAACTTAACCTAAGCGTTTTTCGAAGCTACTTTTTGGCTAACTTCTTATAGGAAGGTCTAGGAGCTCTGAAAATGAACGTGCGCGTCTTTCACTCTTCCCGAGGGACTTAGAAGAATTTTGTGATATTTTTTATTAAAATGGTGTATAAGGGTATATATATAAATATATTTTATGCACTGTATATGAGCTGGCGATTTCTAAGTCTGTGGTTCCGAGAGGGGGTAACCAGGCTCACTAATAAAGGTCAAGCCACTTGGCTGCCAGAATGCCCTGCTTCAGCACAGACCAGAAAGGCATAGTGATAAGCGTATCCCCGGTATAGTCAGGGGTTAATGGGAGTCGTCCCCGTCCCCCCCAGTATACGCCCAGAACCATGGACCCGGTACTTGTGGTTCGGACTGTCTCTAACCAGCCATAATGTTGTGAGAGTGAAATTATGTCTAAGTCCAGCTTTGGTACATTAGAAGCAACTCTGAAACTTACCCTAAGCGTTTTTCGAAGCTACTTTTTGGCTAACTTCTTATAGGAAAGTCTAGGAGCTCTGAAAATGAACGTGCGCGTCTTTCACTCTTCCCGAGGGACTTAGAAGAATTTTGTGATATTTTTTAATTAAAATGGTGTATAAGGGTATATATATAAATATATTTTATGCACTGTATATGAGCTGGCGATTTCTAAGTCTGTGGTTCCGAGAGGGGGTAACCAGGCTCACTAATAAAGGTCAAGCCACTTGGCTGCCAGAATGCCCTGCTTCAGCACAGACCAGAAAGGCATTGTGATAAGCGTATCCCCGGTATAGTCAGGGGTTAATGAGAGTCGTCCCCGTCCCCCCAGTATACGGCAAGAACCATGGACCCGGTACTTGTGGTTCGGACTGTCTCCAACCAGCCATAATGTTGTGAGAGTGAAATTATGTCTAAGTCCAGCTTTGGTACATTTGAAGCAACTCTGAAACTTAACCTAAGCGTTTTTCGAAGCTACTTTTTGGCTAACTTCTTATAGGAAGGTCTAGGAGCTCTGAAAATGAACGTGCGCGTCTTTCACTCTTCCCGAGGGACTTAGTAGGTTTTTGTGATATTTTTTATTAAAATGGTGTATAAGGGTATATATATAAATATATTTTATGCACTGTATATGAGCTGGCGATTTCTAAGTCTGTGGTTCCGAGAGGGGGTAACCAGGCTCACTAATAAAGGTCAAGCCACTTGGCTGCCAGAATGCCCTGCTTCAGCACAGACCAGAAAGGCATTGTGATAAGCGTATCCCCGGTATAGTCAGGGGTTAATGGGAGTCGTCCCCGTCCCCCCCAGTATACGCCCAGAACCATGAACCCGGTACTTGTGGTTCGGACTGTCTCTAACCAGCCATAATGTTGTGAGAGTGAAATTATGTCTAAGTCCAGCTTTGGTACATTAGAAGCAACTCTGAAACTTACCCTAAGCGTTTTTCGAAGCTACTTTTTGGCTAACTTCTTATAGGAAAGTCTAGGAGCTCTGAAAATGAACGTGCGCGTCTTTCACTCTTCCCGAGGGACTTAGAAGAATTTTGTGATATTTTTTAATTAAAATGGTGTATAAGGGTATATATATAAATATATTTTATGCACTGTATATGAGCTGGCGATTTCTAAGTCTGTGGTTCCGAGAGGGGGTAACCAGGCTCACTAATAAAGGTCAAGCCACTTGGCTGCCAGAATGCCCTGCTTCAGCACAGACCAGAAAGTCATTGTGATAAGCGTATCCCCGGTATAGTCAGGGGTTAATGAGAGTCGTCCCCGTCCCCCCAGTATACGGCAAGAACCATGGACCCGGTACTTGTGGTTCGGACTGTCTCCAACCAGCCATAATGTTGTGAGAGTGAAATTATGTCTAAGTCCAGCTTTGGTACATTAGAAGCAACTCTGAAACTTAACCTAAGCGTTTTTCGAAGCTACTTTTTGGCTAACGTCTTATAGGAAGGTCTAGGAGCTCTGAAAATGAACGTGCTCGTCTGTCACTCTTCCCGAGGGACTTAGAAGAATTTTGTGATATTTTTTATTAAAATGGTGTATAAGGGTATATATATAAATATATTTTATGCACTGTATATGAGCTGGCGATTTCTAAGTCTGTGGTTCCGAGAGGGGGTAACCAGGCTCACTAATAAAGGTCAAGCCACTTGGCTGCCAGAATGCCCTGCTTCAGCACAGACCAGAAAGGCATTGTGATAAGCGTATCCCCGGTATAGTCAGGGGTTAATGGGAGTCGTCCCCGTCCCCCCAGTATACGCCTAGAACCATGGACCCGGTACTTGTGGTTCGGACTGTCTCCAACCAGCCATAATGTTGTGAGAGTGAAATTATGTCTAAGTCCAGCTTTGGTAAATTAGAAGCAACTCTGAAACTTAACCTAAGCGTTTTTCGAAGCTACTTTTTGGCTAACTTCTTATAGGAAGGTCTAGGAGCTCTAAAAATGAACGTGCGCGTCTTTCACTCTTCCCGAGGGACTTAGAAGAATTTTGTGATATTTTTTATTAAAATGGTGTATAAGGGTATATATATAAATATATTTTATGCACTGTATATGAGCTGGCGATTTCTAAGTCTGTGGTTCCGAGAGGGGGTAACCAGGCTCACTAATAAAGGTCAAGCCACTTGGCTGCCAGAATGCCCTGCTTCAGCACAGACCAGAAAGGCATTGTGATAAGCGTATCCCCGGTATAGTCAGGGGTTAATGGGAGTCGTCCCCGTCCCCCCAGTATACGGCAAGAACCATGGACCCGGTACTTGTGGTTCGGACTGTCTCCAACCAGCCATAATGTTGTGAGAGTGAAATTATGTCTAAGTCCAGCTTTGGTACATTAGAAGCAACTCTGAAACTTAACCTAAGCGTTTTTCGAAGCTACTTTTTGGCTAACTTCTTATAGGAAGGTCTAGGAGCTCTAAAAATGAACGTGCGCGTCTTTCACTCTTCCCGAGGGACTTAGAAGAATTTTGTGATATTTTTTATTAAAATGGTGTATAAGGGTATATATATAAATATATTTTATGCACTGTATATGAGCTGGCGATTTCTAAGTCTGTGGTTCCGAGAGGGGGTAACCAGGCTCACTAATAAAGGTCAAGCCACTTGGCTGCCAGAATGCCCTGCTTCAGCACAGACCAGAAAGGCATTGTGATAAGCGTATCCCCGGTATAGTCAGAGGTTAATGAGAGTCGTCCCCGTCCCCCCAGTATACGGCAAGAACCATGGACCCGGTACTTGTGGTTCGGACTGTCTCCAACCAGCCATAATGTTGTGAGAGTGAAATTATGTCTAAGTCCAGCTTTGGTACATTAGAAGCAACTCTGAAACTTATCCTAAGCGTTTTTCGAAGCTACTTTTTGGCTAACTTCTTATAGGAAGGTCTAGGAGCTCTGAAAATGAACGTGCGCGTCTTTCACTCTTCCCGAGGGACTTAGAAGAATTTTGTGATATTTTTTAATTAAAATGGTGTATAAGGGTATATATATAAATATATTTTATGCACTGTATATGAGCTGGCGATTTCTAAGTCTGTGGTTCCGAGAGGGGGTAAGCAGGCTCACTAATAAAGGTCAAGACACTTGGCTGCCAGAATGCCCTGCTTCAGCACAGACCAGAAAGGCATTGTGATAAGCGTATCCCCGGTATAGTCAGGGGTTAATGGGAGTCGTCCCCGTCCCCCCAGTATACGGCAAGAACCATGGACCCGGTACTTGTGGTTCGGACTGTCTCCAATCAGCCATAATGTTGTGAGAGTGAAATTATGTCTAAGTCCAGCTTTGGTACATTTGAAGCAACTCTGAAACTTAACCTAAGCGTTTTTCGAAGCTACTTTTTGGCTAACTTCTTATAGGAAGGTCTAGGAGCTCTGAAAATGAACGTGCGCGTCTTTCACTCTTCCCGAGGGACTTAGAAGAATTTTGTGATATTTTTTATTAAAATGGTGTATAAGGGTATATATATAAATATATTTTATGCACTGTATATGAGCTGGCGATTTCTAAGTCTGTGGTTCCGAGAGGGGGTAACCAGGCTCACTAATAAAGGTCAAGCCACTTGGCTGCCAGAATGCCCTGCTTCAGCACAGACCAGAAAGGCATTGTGATAAGCGTATCCCCGGTATAGTCAGGGGTTAATGGGAGTCGTCCCCGTCCCCCCCAGTATACGCCCAGAACCATGGACCCGGTACTTGTGGTTCGGACTGTCTCTAACCAGCCATAATGTTGTGAGAGTGAAATTATGTCTAAGTCCAGCTTTGGTACATTAGAAGCAACTCTGAAACTTACCCTAAGCGTTTTTCGAAGCTACTTTTTGGCTAACTTCTTATAGGAAAGTCTAGGAGCTCTGAAAATGAACGTGCGCGTCTTTCACTCTTCCCGAGGGACTTAGAAGAATTTTGTGATATTTTTTAATTAAAATGGTGTATAAGGGTATATATATAAATATATTTTATGCACTGTATATGAGCTGGCGATTTCTAAGTCTGTGGTTCCGAGAGGGGGTAACCAGGCTCACTAATAAAGGTCAAGCCACTTGGCTGCCAGAATGCCCTGCTTCAGCACAGACCAGAAAGGCATTGTGATAAGCGTATCCCCGGTATAGTCAGGGGTTAATGAGAGTCGTCCCCGTCCCCCCAGTATACGGCAAGAACCATGGACCCGGTACTTGTGGTTCGGACTGTCTCCAACCAGCCATAATGTTGTGAGAGTGAAATTATGTCTAAGTCCAGCTTTGGTACATTTGAAGCAACTCTGAAACTTAACCTAAGCGTTTTTCGAAGCTACTTTTTGGCTAACTTCTTATAGGAAGGTCTAGGAGCTCTGAAAATGAACGTGCGCGTCTTTCACTCTTCCCGAGGGACTTAGTAGGTTTTTGTGATATTTTTTATTAAAATGGTGTATAAGGGTATATATATAAATATATTTTATGCACTGTATATGAGCTGGCGATTTCTAAGTCTGTGGTTCCGAGAGGGGGTAACCAGGCTCACTAATAAAGGTCAAGCCACTTGGCTGCCAGAATGCCCTGCTTCAGCACAGACCAGAAAGGCATTGTGATAAGCGTATCCCCGGTATAGTCAGGGGTTAATGGGAGTCGTCCCCGTCCCCCCCAGTATACGCCCAGAACCATGAACCCGGTACTTGTGGTTCGGACTGTCTCTAACCAGCCATAATGTTGTGAGAGTGAAATTATGTCTAAGTCCAGCTTTGGTACATTAGAAGCAACTCTGAAACTTACCCTAAGCGTTTTTCGAAGCTACTTTTTGGCTAACTTCTTATAGGAAAGTCTAGGAGCTCTGAAAATGAACGTGCGCGTCTTTCACTCTTCCCGAGGGACTTAGAAGAATTTTGTGATATTTTTTAATTAAAATGGTGTATAAGGGTATATATATAAATATATTTTATGCACTGTATATGAGCTGGCGATTTCTAAGTCTGTGGTTCCGAGAGGGGGTAACCAGGCTCACTAATAAAGGTCAAGCCACTTGGCTGCCAGAATGCCCTGCTTCAGCACAGACCAGAAAGTCATTGTGATAAGCGTATCCCCGGTATAGTCAGGGGTTAATGAGAGTCGTCCCCGTCCCCCCAGTATACGGCAAGAACCATGGACCCGGTACTTGTGGTTCGGACTGTCTCCAACCAGCCATAATGTTGTGAGAGTGAAATTATGTCTAAGTCCAGCTTTGGTACATTAGAAGCAACTCTGAAACTTAACCTAAGCGTTTTTCGAAGCTACTTTTTGGCTAACTTCTTATAGGAAGGTATAGGAGCTCTGAAAATGAACGTGCGCGTCTTTCACTCTTCCCGAGGGACTTAGAAGAATTTTGTGATATTTATTATTAAAATGGTGTATAAGGGTATATATATAAATATATTTTATGCACTGTATATGAGCTGGCGATTTCTAAGTCTGTGGTTCCGAGAGGGGGTAACCAGGCTCACTAATAAAGGTCAAGCCACTTGGCTGCCAGAATGCCCTGCTTCAGCACAGACCAGAAAGGCATTGTGATAAGCGTATCCCCGGTATAGTCAGGGGTTAATGGGAGTCGTCCCCGTCCCCCCCAGTATACGCCCAGAACCATGTACCCGGTACTTGTGGTTCGGACTGTCTCCAACCAGCCATAATGTTGTGAGAGTGAAATTATGTCTAAGTCCAGCTTTGGTACATTAGAAGCAACTCTGAAACTTACCCTAAGCGTTTTTCGAAGCTACTTTTTGGCTAACTTCTTATAGGAAAGTCTAGGAGCTCTGAAAATGAACGTGCGCGTCTTTCACTCTTCCCGAGGGACTTAGAAGAATTTTGTGATATTTTTTATTAAAATGGTGTATAAGGGTATATATATAAATTTATTTTATGCACTGTATATGAGCTGGCGATTTCTAAGTCTGTGGTTCCGAGAGGGGGTAACCAGGCTCACTAATAAAGGTCAAGCCACTTGGCTGCCAGAATGCCCTGCTTCAGCACAGACCAGAAAGGCATTGTGATAAGCGTATCCCCGGTATAGTCAGGGGTTAATGGGAGTCGTCCCCGTCCCCCCAGTATACGCCCAGAACCATGGACCCGGTACTTGTGGTTCGGACTGTCTCCAACCAGCCATAATGTTGTGAGAGTGAAATTATGTCTAAGTCCAGCTTTGGTACATTAGAAGCAACTCTGAAACTTAACCTAAGCGTTTTTCGAAGCTACTTTTTGGCTAACTTCTTATAGGAAGGTCTAGGAGCTCTAAAAATGAACGTGCGCGTCTTTCACTCTTCCCGAGGGACTTAGAAGAATTTTGTGATATTTATTATTAAAATGGTGTATAAGGGTATATATATAAATATATTTTATGCACTGTATATGAGCTGGCGATTTCTAAGTCTGTGGTTCCGAGAGGGGGTAACCAGGCTCACTAATAAAGGTCAAGCCACTTGGCTGCCAGAATGCCCTGCTTCAGCACAGACCAGAAAGGCATTGTGATAAGCGTATCCCCGGTATAGTCAGGGGTTAATGGGAGTCGTCCCCGTCCCCCCCAGTATACGCCCAGAACCATGTACCCGGTACTTGTGGTTCGGACTGTCTCCAACCAGCCATAATGTTGTGAGAGTGAAATTATGTCTAAGTCCAGCTTTGGTACATTAGAAGCAACTCTGAAACTTACCCTAAGCGTTTTTCGAAGCTACTTTTTGGCTAACTTCTTATAGGAAAGTCTAGGAGCTCTGAAAATGAACGTGCGCGTCTTTCACTCTTCCCGAGGGACTTAGAAGAATTTTGTGATATTTTTTATTAAAATGGTGTATAAGGGTATATATATAAATATATTTTATGCACTGTATATGAGCTGGCGATTTCTAAGTCTGTGGTTCCGAGAGGGGGTAACCAGGCTCACTAATAAAGGTCAAGCCACTTGGCTGCCAGAATGCCCTGCTTCAGCACAGACCAGAAAGGCATTGTGATAAGCGTATCCCCGGTATAGTCAGGGGTTAATGGGAGTCGTCCCCGTCCCCCCAGTATACGCCCAGAACCATGGACCCGGTACTTGTGGTTCGGACTGTCTCCAACCAGCCATAATGTTGTGAGAGTGAAATTATGTCTAAGTCCAGCTTTGGTACATTAGAAGCAACTCTGAAACTTAACCTAAGCGTTTTTCGAAGCTACTTTTTGGCTAACTTCTTATAGGAAGGTCTAGGAGCTCTAAAAATGAACGTGCGCGTCTTTCACTCTTCCCGAGGGACTTAGAAGAATTTTGTGATATTTTTTATTAAAATGGTGTATAAGGGTATATATATAAATATATTTTATGCACTGTATATGAGCTGGCGATTTCTAAGTCTGTGGTTCCGAGAGGGGGTAACCAGGCTCACTAATAAAGGTCAAGCCACTTGGCTGCCAGAATGCCCTGCTTCAGCACAGACCAGAAAGGCATTGTGATAAGCGTATCCCCGGTATAGTCAGAGGTTAATGAGAGTCGTCCCCGTCCCCCCAGTATACGGCAAGAACCATGGACCCGGTACTTGTGGTTCGGACTGTCTCCAACCAGCCATAATGTTGTGAGAGTGAAATTATGTCTAAGTCCAGCTTTGGTACATTAGAAGCAACTCTGAAACTTATCCTAAGCGTTTTTCGAAGCTACTTTTTGGCTAACTTCTTATAGGAAGGTCTAGGAGCTCTGAAAATGAATGTGCGCGTCTTTCACTCTTCCCGAGGGACTTAGAAGAATTTTGTGATATTTTTTATTAAAATGGTGTATAAGGGTATATATATAAATATATTTTATGCACTGTATATGAGCTGGCGATTTCTAAGTCTGTGGTTCCGAGAGGGGGTAACCAGGCTCACTAATAAAGGTCAAGCCACTTGGCTGCCAGAATGCCCTGCTTCAGCACAGACCAGAAAGGCATTGTGATAAGCGTATCCCCGGTATAGTCAGGGGTTAATGGGAGTCGTCCCCGTCCCCCCCAGTATACGCCCAGAACCATGGACCCGGTACTTGTGGTTCGGACTGTCTCCAACCAGCCATAATGTTGTGAGAGTGAAATTATGTCTAAGTCCAGCTTTGGTACATTAGAAGCAACTCTGAAACTTACCCTAAGCGTTTTTCGAAGCTACTTTTTGGCTAACTTCTTATAGGAAGGTCTAGGAGCTCTGAAAATGAACGTGCGCGTCTTTCACTCTTCCCGAGGGACTTAGAAGAATTTTGTGATATTTTTTAATTAAAATGGTGTATAAGGGTATATATATAAATATATTTTATGCACTGTATATGAGCTGGCGATTTCTAAGTCTGTGGTTCCGAGAGGGGGTAAGCAGGCTCACTAATAAAGGTCAAGACACTTGGCTGCCAGAATGCCCTGCTTCAGCACAGACCAGAAAGGCATTGTGATAAGCGTATCCCCGGTATAGTCAGGGGTTAATGGGAGTCGTCCCCGTCCCCCCAGTATACGGCAAGAACCATGGACCCGGTACTTGTGGTTCGGACTGTCTCCAATCAGCCATAATGTTGTGAGAGTGAAATTATGTCTAAGTCCAGCTTTGGTACATTAGAAGCAACTCTGAAACTTAACCTAAGCGTTTTTCGAAGCTACTTTTTGGCTAACTTCTTATAGGAAGGTATAGGAGCTCTGAAAATGAACGTGCGCGTCTTTCACTCTTCCCGAGGGACTTAGAAGAATTTTGTGATATTTTTTATTAAAATGGTGTATAAGGGTATATATATAAATATATTTTATGCACTGTATATGAGCTGGCGATTTCTAAGTCTGTGGTTCCGAGAGGGGGTAACCAGGCTCACTAATAAAGGTCAAGCCACTTGGCTGCCAGAATGCCCTGCTTCAGCACAGACCAGAAAGGCATTGTGATAAGCGTATCCCCGGTATAGTCAGGGGTTAATGGGAGTCGTCCCCGTCCCCCCCAGTATACGCCCAGAACCATGGACCCGGTACTTGTGGTTCGGACTGTCTCCAACCAGCCATAATGTTGTGAGAGTGAAATTATGTCTAAGTCCAGCTTTGGTACATTAGAAGCAACTCTGAAACTTACCCTAAGCGTTTTTCGAAGCTACTTTTTGGCTAACTTCTTATAGGAAAGTCTAGGAGCTCTGAAAATGAACGTGCGCGTCTTTCACTCTTCCCGAGGGACTTAGAAGAATTTTGTGATATTTTTTATTAAAATGGTGTATAAGGGTATATATATAAATATATTTTATGCACTGTATATGAGCTGGCGATTTCTAAGTCTGTGGTTCCGAGAGGGGGTAACCAGGCTCACTAATAAAGGTCAAGCCACTTGGCTGCCAGAATGCCCTGCTTCAGCACAGACCAGAAAGGCATTGTGATAAGCGTATCCCCGGTATAGTCAGGGGTTAATGGGAGTCGTCCCCGTCCCCCCAGTATACGCCCAGAACCATGGACCCGGTACTTGTGGTTCGGACTGTCTCCAACCAGCCATAATGTTGTGAGAGTGAAATTATGTCTAAGTCCAGCTTTGGTACATTAGAAGCAACTCTGAAACTTAACCTAAGCGTTTTTCGAAGCTACTTTTTGGCTAACTTCTTATAGGAAGGTCTAGGAGCTCTAAAAATGAACGTGCGCGTCTTTCACTCTTCCCGAGGGACTTAGAAGAATTTTGTGATATTTTTTATTAAAATGGTGTATAAGGGTATATATATAAATATATTTTATGCACTGTATATGAGCTGGCGATTTCTAAGTCTGTGGTTCCGAGAGGGGGTAACCAGGCTCACTAATAAAGGTCAAGCCACTTGGCTGCCAGAATGCCCTGCTTCAGCACAGACCAGAAAGGCATTGTGATAAGCGTATCCCCGGTATAGTCAGAGGTTAATGAGAGTCGTCCCCGTCCCCCCAGTATACGGCAAGAACCATGGACCCGGTACTTGTGGTTCGGACTGTCTCCAACCAGCCATAATGTTGTGAGAGTGAAATTATGTCTAAGTCCAGCTTTGGTACATTAGAAGCAACTCTGAAACTTATCCTAAGCGTTTTTCGAAGCTACTTTTTGGCTAACTTCTTATAGGAAGGTCTAGGAGCTCTGAAAATGAATGTGCGCGTCTTTCACTCTTCCCGAGGGACTTAGAAGAATTTTGTGATATTTTTTATTAAAATGGTGTATAAGGGTATATATATAAATATATTTTATGCACTGTATATGAGCTGGCGATTTCTAAGTCTGTGGTTCCGAGAGGGGGTAACCAGGCTCACTAATAAAGGTCAAGCCACTTGGCTGCCAGAATGCCCTGCTTCAGCACAGACCAGAAAGGCATTGTGATAAGCGTATCCCCGGTATAGTCAGGGGTTAATGGGAGTCGTCCCCGTCCCCCCCAGTATACGCCCAGAACCATGGACCCGGTACTTGTGGTTCGGACTGTCTCCAACCAGCCATAATGTTGTGAGAGTGAAATTATGTCTAAGTCCAGCTTTGGTACATTAGAAGCAACTCTGAAACTTACCCTAAGCGTTTTTCGAAGCTACTTTTTGGCTAACTTCTTATAGGAAGGTCTAGGAGCTCTGAAAATGAACGTGCGCGTCTTTCACTCTTCCCGAGGGACTTAGAAGAATTTTGTGATATTTTTTAATTAAAATGGTGTATAAGGGTATATATATAAATATATTTTATGCACTGTATATGAGCTGGCGATTTCTAAGTCTGTGGTTCCGAGAGGGGGTAACCAGGCTCACTAATAAAGGTCAAGCCACTTGGCTGCCAGAATGCCCTGCTTCAGCACAGACCAGAAAGGCATTGTGATAAGCGTATCCCCGGTATAGTCAGGGGTTAATGGGAGTCGTCCCCGTCCCCCCAGTATACGCCCAGAACCATGGACCCGGTACTTGTGGTTCGGACTGTCTCCAACCAGCCATAATGTTGTGAGAGTGAAATTATGTCTAAGTCCAGCTTTGGTACATTAGAAGCAACTCTGAAACTTAACCTAAGCGTTTTTCGAAGCTACTTTTTGGCTAACTTCTTATAGGAAGGTCTAGGAGCTCTAAAAATGAACGTGCGCGTCTTTCACTCTTCCCGAGGGACTTAGAAGAATTTTGTGATATTTTTTATTAAAATGGTGTATAAGGGTATATATATAAATATATTTTATGCACTGTATATGAGCTGGCGATTTCTAAGTCTGTGGTTCCGAGAGGGGGTAACCAGGCTCACTAATAAAGGTCAAGCCACTTGGCTGCCAGAATGCCCTGCTTCAGCACAGACCAGAAAGGCATTGTGATAAGCGTATCCCCGGTATAGTCAGAGGTTAATGAGAGTCGTCCCCGTCCCCCCAGTATACGGCAAGAACCATGGACCCGGTACTTGTGGTTCGGACTGTCTCCAACCAGCCATAATGTTGTGAGAGTGAAATTATGTCTAAGTCCAGCTTTGGTACATTAGAAGCAACTCTGAAACTTATCCTAAGCGTTTTTCGAAGCTACTTTTTGGCTAACTTCTTATAGGAAGGTCTAGGAGCTCTGAAAATGAATGTGCGCGTCTTTCACTCTTCCCGAGGGACTTAGAAGAATTTTGTGATATTTTTTATTAAAATGGTGTATAAGGGTATATATATAAATATATTTTATGCACTGTATATGAGCTGGCGATTTCTAAGTCTGTGGTTCCGAGAGGGGGTAACCAGGCTCACTAATAAAGGTCAAGCCACTTGGCTGCCAGAATGCCCTGCTTCAGCACAGACCAGAAAGGCATTGTGATAAGCGTATCCCCGGTATAGTCAGGGGTTAATGGGAGTCGTCCCCGTCCCCCCCAGTATACGCCCAGAACCATGGACCCGGTACTTGTGGTTCGGACTGTCTCCAACCAGCCATAATGTTGTGAGAGTGAAATTATGTCTAAGTCCAGCTTTGGTACATTAGAAGCAACTCTGAAACTTACCCTAAGCGTTTTTCGAAGCTACTTTTTGGCTAACTTCTTATAGGAAGGTCTAGGAGCTCTGAAAATGAACGTGCGCGTCTTTCACTCTTCCCGAGGGACTTAGAAGAATTTTGTGATATTTTTTAATTAAAATGGTGTATAAGGGTATATATATAAATATATTTTATGCACTGTATATGAGCTGGCGATTTCTAAGTCTGTGGTTCCGAGAGGGGGTAAGCAGGCTCACTAATAAAGGTCAAGACACTTGGCTGCCAGAATGCCCTGCTTCAGCACAGACCAGAAAGGCATTGTGATAAGCGTATCCCCGGTATAGTCAGGGGTTAATGGGAGTCGTCCCCGTCCCCCCAGTATACGGCAAGAACCATGGACCCGGTACTTGTGGTTCGGACTGTCTCCAATCAGCCATAATGTTGTGAGAGTGAAATTATGTCTAAGTCCAGCTTTGGTACATTAGAAGCAACTCTGAAACTTAACCTAAGCGTTTTTCGAAGCTACTTTTTGGCTAACTTCTTATAGGAAGGTATAGGAGCTCTGAAAATGAACGTGCGCGTCTTTCACTCTTCCCGAGGGACTTAGAAGAATTTTGTGATATTTTTTATTAAAATGGTGTATAAGGGTATATATATAAATATATTTTATGCACTGTATATGAGCTGGCGATTTCTAAGTCTGTGGTTCCGAGAGGGGGTAACCAGGCTCACTAATAAAGGTCAAGCCACTTGGCTGCCAGAATGCCCTGCTTCAGCACAGACCAGAAAGGCATTGTGATAAGCGTATCCCCGGTATAGTCAGGGGTTAATGGGAGTCGTCCCCGTCCCCCCCAGTATACGCCCAGAACCATGGACCCGGTACTTGTGGTTCGGACTGTCTCCAACCAGCCATAATGTTGTGAGAGTGAAATTATGTCTAAGTCCAGCTTTGGTACATTAGAAGCAACTCTGAAACTTACCCTAAGCGTTTTTCGAAGCTACTTTTTGGCTAACTTCTTATAGGAAAGTCTAGGAGCTCTGAAAATGAACGTGCGCGTCTTTAACTCTTCAAGAGGGACTTAGAAGAATTATGTGATATTTTTTAATTAAAATGGTGTATAAGGGTATATATATAAATATATTTTATGCACTGTATATGAGCTGGCGATTTCTAAGTCTGTGGTTCCGAGAGGGGGTAACCAGGCTCACTAATAAAGGTCAAGCCACTTGGCTGCCAGAATGCCCTGCTTCAGCACAGACCAGAAAGGCATTGTGATAAGCGTATCCCCGGTATAGTCAGAGGTTAATGAGAGTCGTCCCCGTCCCCCCAGTATACGGCAAGAACCATGGACCCGGTACTTGTGGTTCGGACTGTCTCCAACCAGCCATAATGTTGTGAGAGTGAAATTATGTCTAAGTCCAGCTTTGGTACATTAGAAGCAACTCTGAAACTTATCCTAAGCGTTTTTCGAAGCTACTTTTTGGCTAACTTCTTATAGGAAGGTCTAGGAGCTCTGAAAATGAACGTGCGCGTCTTTCACTCTTCCCGAGGGACTTAGAAGAATTTTGTGATATTTTTTAATTAAAATGGTGTATAAGGGTATATATATAAATATATTTTATGCACTGTATATGAGCTGGCGATTTCTAAGTCTGTGGTTCCGAGAGGGGGTAAGCAGGCTCACTAATAAAGGTCAAGACACTTGGCTGCCAGAATGCCCTGCTTCAGCACAGACCAGAAAGGCATTGTGATAAGCGTATCCCCGGTATAGTCAGGGGTTAATGGGAGTCGTCCCCGTCCCCCCAGTATACGGCAAGAACCATGGACCCGGTACTTGTGGTTCGGACTGTCTCCAATCAGCCATAATGTTGTGAGAGTGAAATTATGTCTAAGTCCAGCTTTGGTACATTTGAAGCAACTCTGAAACTTAACCTAAGCGTTTTTCGAAGCTACTTTTTGGCTAACTTCTTATAGGAAGGTCTAGGAGCTCTGAAAATGAACGTGCGCGTCTTTCACTCTTCCCGAGGGACTTAGAAGAATTTTGTGATATTTTTTATTAAAATGGTGTATAAGGGTATATATATAAATATATTTTATGCACTGTATATGAGCTGGCGATTTCTAAGTCTGTGGTTCCGAGAGGGGGTAACCAGGCTCACTAATAAAGGTCAAGCCACTTGGCTGCCAGAATGCCCTGCTTCAGCACAGACCAGAAAGGCATTGTGATAAGCGTATCCCCGGTATAGTCAGGGGTTAATGGGAGTCGTCCCCGTCCCCCCCCAGTATACGCCCAGAACCATGGACCCGGTACTTGTGGTTCGGACTGTCTCTAACCAGCCATAATGTTGTGAGAGTGAAATTATGTCTAAGTCCAGCTTTGGTACATTAGAAGCAACTCTGAAACTTACCCTAAGCGTTTTTCGAAGCTACTTTTTGGCTAACTTCTTATAGGAAAGTCTAGGAGCTCTGAAAATGAACGTGCGCGTCTTTCACTCTTCCCGAGGGACTTAGAAGAATTTTGTGATATTTTTTAATTAAAATGGTGTATAAGGGTATATATATAAATATATTTTATGCACTGTATATGAGCTGGCGATTTCTAAGTCTGTGGTTCCGAGAGGGGGTAACCAGGCTCACTAATAAAGGTCAAGCCACTTGGCTGCCAGAATGCCCTGCTTCAGCACAGACCAGAAAGGCATTGTGATAAGCGTATCCCCGGTATAGTCAGGGGTTAATGAGAGTCGTCCCCGTCCCCCCAGTATACGGCAAGAACCATGGACCCGGTACTTGTGGTTCGGACTGTCTCCAACCAGCCATAATGTTGTGAGAGTGAAATTATGTCTAAGTCCAGCTTTGGTACATTTGAAGCAACTCTGAAACTTAACCTAAGCGTTTTTCGAAGCTACTTTTTGGCTAACTTCTTATAGGAAGGTCTAGGAGCTCTGAAAATGAACGTGCGCGTCTTTCACTCTTCCCGAGGGACTTAGAAGGTTTTTGTGATATTTTTTATTAAAATGGTGTATAAGGGTATATATATAAATATATTTTATGCACTGTATATGAGCTGGCGATTTCTAAGTCTGTGGTTCCGAGAGGGGGTAACCAGGCTCACTAATAAAGGTCAAGCCACTTGGCTGCCAGAATGCCCTGCTTCAGCACAGACCAGAAAGGCATTGTGATAAGCGTATCCCCGGTATAGTCAGGGGTTAATGGGAGTCGTCCCCGTCCCCCCCAGTATACGCCCAGAACCATGAACCCGGTACTTGTGGTTCGGACTGTCTCTAACCAGCCATAATGTTGTGAGAGTGAAATTATGTCTAAGTCCAGCTTTGGTACATTAGAAGCAACTCTGAAACTTACCCTAAGCGTTTTTCGAAGCTACTTTTTGGCTAACTTCTTATAGGAAAGTCTAGGAGCTCTGAAAATGAACGTGCGCGTCTTTCACTCTTCCCGAGGGACTTAGAAGAATTTTGTGATATTTTTTAATTAAAATGGTGTATAAGGGTATATATATAAATATATTTTATGCACTGTATATGAGCTGGCGATTTCTAAGTCTGTGGTTCCGAGAGGGGGTAACCAGGCTCACTAATAAAGGTCAAGCCACTTGGCTGCCAGAATGCCCTGCTTCAGCACAGACCAGAAAGTCATTGTGATAAGCGTATCCCCGGTATAGTCAGGGGTTAATGAGAGTCGTCCCCGTCCCCCCAGTATACGGCAAGAACCATGGACCCGGTACTTGTGGTTCGGACTGTCTCCAACCAGCCATAATGTTGTGAGAGTGAAATTATGTCTAAGTCCAGCTTTGGTACATTAGAAGCAACTCTGAAACTTAACCTAAGCGTTTTTCGAAGCTACTTTTTGGCTAACTTCTTATAGGAAGGTATAGGAGCTCTGAAAATGAACGTGCGCGTCTTTCACTCTTCCCGAGGGACTTAGAAGAATTTTGTGATATTTATTATTAAAATGGTGTATAAGGGTATATATATAAATATATTTTATGCACTGTATATGAGCTGGCGATTTCTAAGTCTGTGGTTCCGAGAGGGGGTAACCAGGCTCACTAATAAAGGTCAAGCCACTTGGCTGCCAGAATGCCCTGCTTCAGCACAGACCAGAAAGGCATTGTGATAAGCGTATCCCCGGTATAGTCAGGGGTTAATGGGAGTCGTCCCCGTCCCCCCCAGTATACGCCCAGAACCATGTACCCGGTACTTGTGGTTCGGACTGTCTCCAACCAGCCATAATGTTGTGAGAGTGAAATTATGTCTAAGTCCAGCTTTGGTACATTAGAAGCAACTCTGAAACTTACCCTAAGCGTTTTTCGAAGCTACTTTTTGGCTAACTTCTTATAGGAAAGTCTAGGAGCTCTGAAAATGAACGTGCGCGTCTTTCACTCTTCCCGAGGGACTTAGAAGAATTTTGTGATATTTTTTATTAAAATGGTGTATAAGGGTATATATATAAATATATTTTATGCACTGTATATGAGCTGGCGATTTCTAAGTCTGTGGTTCCGAGAGGGGGTAACCAGGCTCACTAATAAAGGTCAAGCCACTTGGCTGCCAGAATGCCCTGCTTCAGCACAGACCAGAAAGGCATTGTGATAAGCGTATCCCCGGTATAGTCAGGGGTTAATGGGAGTCGTCCCCGTCCCCCCAGTATACGCCCAGAACCATGGACCCGGTACTTGTGGTTCGGACTGTCTCCAACCAGCCATAATGTTGTGAGAGTGAAATTATGTCTAAGTCCAGCTTTGGTACATTAGAAGCAACTCTGAAACTTAACCTAAGCGTTTTTCGAAGCTACTTTTTGGCTAACTTCTTATAGGAAGGTCTAGGAGCTCTAAAAATGAACGTGCGCGTCT
The DNA here is from genome assembly GCF_040206685.1 of Ascaphus truei. Classification (NCBI taxonomy): domain Eukaryota; kingdom Metazoa; phylum Chordata; class Amphibia; order Anura; family Ascaphidae; genus Ascaphus; species Ascaphus truei. The sequence continues at coordinate 83,457 of NW_027457173.1, read as the reverse complement.
TTCACTCTTCCCGAGGGACTTAGAAGAATTTTGTGATATTTATTATTAAAATGGTGTATAAGGGTATATATATAAATATATTTTATGCACTGTATATGAGCTGGCGATTTCTAAGTCTGTGGTTCCGAGAGGGGGTAACCAGGCTCACTAATAAAGGTCAAGCCACTTGGCTGCCAGAATGCCCTGCTTCAGCACAGACCAGAAAGGCATTGTGATAAGCGTATCCCCGGTATAGTCAGGGGTTAATGGGAGTCGTCCCCGTCCCCCCCAGTATACGCCCAGAACCATGTACCCGGTACTTGTGGTTCGGACTGTCTCCAACCAGCCATAATGTTGTGAGAGTGAAATTATGTCTAAGTCCAGCTTTGGTACATTAGAAGCAACTCTGAAACTTACCCTAAGCGTTTTTCGAAGCTACTTTTTGGCTAACTTCTTATAGGAAAGTCTAGGAGCTCTGAAAATGAACGTGCGCGTCTTTCACTCTTCCCGAGGGACTTAGAAGAATTTTGTGATATTTTTTATTAAAATGGTGTATAAGGGTATATATATAAATATATTTTATGCACTGTATATGAGCTGGCGATTTCTAAGTCTGTGGTTCCGAGAGGGGGTAACCAGGCTCACTAATAAAGGTCAAGCCACTTGGCTGCCAGAATGCCCTGCTTCAGCACAGACCAGAAAGGCATTGTGATAAGCGTATCCCCGGTATAGTCAGGGGTTAATGGGAGTCGTCCCCGTCCCCCCAGTATACGCCCAGAACCATGGACCCGGTACTTGTGGTTCGGACTGTCTCCAACCAGCCATAATGTTGTGAGAGTGAAATTATGTCTAAGTCCAGCTTTGGTACATTAGAAGCAACTCTGAAACTTAACCTAAGCGTTTTTCGAAGCTACTTTTTGGCTAACTTCTTATAGGAAGGTCTAGGAGCTCTAAAAATGAACGTGCGCGTCTTTCACTCTTCCCGAGGGACTTAGAAGAATTTTGTGATATTTTTTATTAAAATGGTGTATAAGGGTATATATATAAATATATTTTATGCACTGTATATGAGCTGGCGATTTCTAAGTCTGTGGTTCCGAGAGGGGGTAACCAGGCTCACTAATAAAGGTCAAGCCACTTGGCTGCCAGAATGCCCTGCTTCAGCACAGACCAGAAAGGCATTGTGATAAGCGTATCCCCGGTATAGTCAGAGGTTAATGAGAGTCGTCCCCGTCCCCCCAGTATACGGCAAGAACCATGGACCCGGTACTTGTGGTTCGGACTGTCTCCAACCAGCCATAATGTTGTGAGAGTGAAATTATGTCTAAGTCCAGCTTTGGTACATTAGAAGCAACTCTGAAACTTATCCTAAGCGTTTTTCGAAGCTACTTTTTGGCTAACTTCTTATAGGAAGGTCTAGGAGCTCTGAAAATGAATGTGCGCGTCTTTCACTCTTCCCGAGGGACTTAGAAGAATTTTGTGATATTTTTTATTAAAATGGTGTATAAGGGTATATATATAAATATATTTTATGCACTGTATATGAGCTGGCGATTTCTAAGTCTGTGGTTCCGAGAGGGGGTAACCAGGCTCACTAATAAAGGTCAAGCCACTTGGCTGCCAGAATGCCCTGCTTCAGCACAGACCAGAAAGGCATTGTGATAAGCGTATCCCCGGTATAGTCAGGGGTTAATGGGAGTCGTCCCCGTCCCCCCAGTATACGCCCAGAACCATGGACCCGGTACTTGTGGTTCGGACTGTCTCCAACCAGCCATAATGTTGTGAGAGTGAAATTATGTCTAAGTCCAGCTTTGGTACATTAGAAGCAACTCTGAAACTTAACCTAAGCGTTTTTCGAAGCTACTTTTTGGCTAACTTCTTATAGGAAGGTCTAGGAGCTCTAAAAATGAACGTGCGCGTCTTTCACTCTTCCCGAGGGACTTAGAAGAATTTTGTGATATTTTTTATTAAAATGGTGTATAAGGGTATATATATAAATATATTTTATGCACTGTATATGAGCTGGCGATTTCTAAGTCTGTGGTTCCGAGAGGGGGTAACCAGGCTCACTAATAAAGGTCAAGCCACTTGGCTGCCAGAATGCCCTGCTTCAGCACAGACCAGAAAGGCATTGTGATAAGCGTATCCCCGGTATAGTCAGAGGTTAATGAGAGTCGTCCCCGTCCCCCCAGTATACGGCAAGAACCATGGACCCGGTACTTGTGGTTCGGACTGTCTCCAACCAGCCATAATGTTGTGAGAGTGAAATTATGTCTAAGTCCAGCTTTGGTACATTAGAAGCAACTCTGAAACTTATCCTAAGCGTTTTTCGAAGCTACTTTTTGGCTAACTTCTTATAGGAAGGTCTAGGAGCTCTGAAAATGAATGTGCGCGTCTTTCACTCTTCCCGAGGGACTTAGAAGAATTTTGTGATATTTTTTATTAAAATGGTGTATAAGGGTATATATATAAATATATTTTATGCACTGTATATGAGCTGGCGATTTCTAAGTCTGTGGTTCCGAGAGGGGGTAACCAGGCTCACTAATAAAGGTCAAGCCACTTGGCTGCCAGAATGCCCTGCTTCAGCACAGACCAGAAAGGCATTGTGATAAGCGTATCCCCGGTATAGTCAGGGGTTAATGGGAGTCGTCCCCGTCCCCCCCAGTATACGCCCAGAACCATGGACCCGGTACTTGTGGTTCGGACTGTCTCCAACCAGCCATAATGTTGTGAGAGTGAAATTATGTCTAAGTCCAGCTTTGGTACATTAGAAGCAACTCTGAAACTTACCCTAAGCGTTTTTCGAAGCTACTTTTTGGCTAACTTCTTATAGGAAGGTCTAGGAGCTCTGAAAATGAACGTGCGCGTCTTTCACTCTTCCCGAGGGACTTAGAAGAATTTTGTGATATTTTTTAATTAAAATGGTGTATAAGGGTATATATATAAATATATTTTATGCACTGTATATGAGCTGGCGATTTCTAAGTCTGTGGTTCCGAGAGGGGGTAAGCAGGCTCACTAATAAAGGTCAAGACACTTGGCTGCCAGAATGCCCTGCTTCAGCACAGACCAGAAAGGCATTGTGATAAGCGTATCCCCGGTATAGTCAGGGGTTAATGGGAGTCGTCCCCGTCCCCCCAGTATACGGCAAGAACCATGGACCCGGTACTTGTGGTTCGGACTGTCTCCAATCAGCCATAATGTTGTGAGAGTGAAATTATGTCTAAGTCCAGCTTTGGTACATTAGAAGCAACTCTGAAACTTAACCTAAGCGTTTTTCGAAGCTACTTTTTGGCTAACTTCTTATAGGAAGGTATAGGAGCTCTGAAAATGAACGTGCGCGTCTTTCACTCTTCCCGAGGGACTTAGAAGAATTTTGTGATATTTTTTATTAAAATGGTGTATAAGGGTATATATATAAATATATTTTATGCACTGTATATGAGCTGGCGATTTCTAAGTCTGTGGTTCCGAGAGGGGGTAACCAGGCTCACTAATAAAGGTCAAGCCACTTGGCTGCCAGAATGCCCTGCTTCAGCACAGACCAGAAAGGCATTGTGATAAGCGTATCCCCGGTATAGTCAGGGGTTAATGGGAGTCGTCCCCGTCCCCCCCAGTATACGCCCAGAACCATGGACCCGGTACTTGTGGTTCGGACTGTCTCCAACCAGCCATAATGTTGTGAGAGTGAAATTATGTCTAAGTCCAGCTTTGGTACATTAGAAGCAACTCTGAAACTTACCCTAAGCGTTTTTCGAAGCTACTTTTTGGCTAACTTCTTATAGGAAAGTCTAGGAGCTCTGAAAATGAACGTGCGCGTCTTTAACTCTTCAAGAGGGACTTAGAAGAATTATGTGATATTTTTTAATTAAAATGGTGTATAAGGGTATATATATAAATATATTTTATGCACTGTATATGAGCTGGCGATTTCTAAGTCTGTGGTTCCGAGAGGGGGTAACCAGGCTCACTAATAAAGGTCAAGCCACTTGGCTGCCAGAATGCCCTGCTTCAGCACAGACCAGAAAGGCATTGTGATAAGCGTATCCCCGGTATAGTCAGGGGTTAATGAGAGTCGTCCCCGTCCCCGTCCCCCCAGTATACGGCAAGAACCATGGACCCGGTACTTGTGGTTCGGACTGTCTCCAACCAGCCATAATGTTGTGAGAGTGAAATTATGTCTAAGTCCAGCTTTGGTACATTAGAAGCAACTCTGAAACTTAACCTAAGCGTTTTTCGAAGCTACTTTTTGGCTAACTTCTTATAGGAAGGTCTAGGAGCTCTGAAAATGAACGTGCGCGTCTGTCACTCTTCCCGAGGGACTTAGAAGAATTTTGTGATATTTTTTATTAAAATGGTGTATAAGGGTATATATATAAATATATTTTATGCACTGTATATGAGCTGGCGATTTCTAAGTCTGTGGTTCCGAGAGGGGGTAACCAGGCTCACTAATAAAGGTCAAGCCACTTGGCTGCCAGAATGCCCTGCTTCAGCACAGACCAGAAAGGCATTGTGATAAGCGTATCCCCGGTATAGTCAGGGGTTAATGAGAGTCGTCCCCGTCCCCCCAGTATACGGCAAGAACCATGGACCCGGTACTTGTGGTTCGGACTGTCTCCAACCAGCCATAATGTTGTGAGAGTGAAATTATGTCTAAGTCCAGCTTTGGTACATTAGAAGCAACTCTGAAACTTAACCTAAGCGTTTTTCGAAGCTACTTTTTGGCTAACTTCTTATAGGAAGGTATAGGAGCTCTGAAAATGAACGTGCGCGTCTTTCACTCTTCCCGAGGGACTTAGAAGAATTTTGTGATATTTTTTATTAAAATGGTGTATAAGGGTATATATATAAAAATATTTTATGCACTGTATATGAGCTGGCGATTTCTAAGTCTGTGGTTCCGAGAGGGGGTAACCAGGCTCACTAATAAAGGTCAAGCCACTTGGCTGCCAGAATGCCCTGCTTCAGCACAGACCAGAAAGGCATTGTGATAAGCGTATCCCCGGTATAGTCAGGAGTTAATGGGAGTCCCCCCCGTCCCCCCCAGTATACGCCCAGAACCATGGACCCGGTACTTGTGGTTCGGACTGTCTCCAACCAGCCATAATGTTGTGAGAGTGAAATTATGTCTAAGTCCAGCTTTGGTACATTAGAAGCAACTCTGAAACTTACCCTAAGCGTTTTTCGAAGCTACTTTTTGGCTAACTTCTTATAGGAAGGTCTAGGAGCTCTAAAAATGAACGTGCGCGTCTTTCACTCTTCCCGAGGGACTTAGAAGAATTTTGTGATATTTTTTATTAAAATGGTGTATAAGGGTATATATATAAATATATTTTATGCACTGTATATGAGCTGGCGATTTCTAAGTCTGTGGTTCCGAGAGGGGGTAACCAGGCTCACTAATAAAGGTCAAGCCACTTGGCTGCCAGAATGCCCTGCTTCAGCACAGACCAGAAAGGCATTGTGATAAGCGTATCCCCGGTATAGTCAGGGGTTAATGGGAGTCGTCCCCGTCCCCCCCAGTATACGCCCAGAACCATGGACCCGGTACTTGTGGTTCGGACTGTCTCCAACCAGCCATAATGTTGTGAGAGTGAAATTATGTCTAAGTCCAGCTTTGGTACATTAGCAGCAACTCTGAAACTTACCCTAAGCGTTTTTCGAAGCTACTTTTTGGCTAACTTCTTATAGGAAGGTCTAGGAGCTCTGAAAATGAACGTGCGCGTCTTTCACTCTTCCCGAGGGACTTAGAAGAATTTTGTGATATTTTTTAATTAAAATGGTGTATAAGGGTATATACCAGTATATAAATATATTTTATGCACTGTATATGAGCTGGCGATTTCTAAGTCTGTGGTTCCGAGAGGGGGTAAGCAGGCTCACTAATAAAGGTCAAGACACTTGGCTGCCAGAATGCCCTGCTTCAGCACAGACCAGAAAGGCATTGTGATAAGCGTATCCCCGGTATAGTCAGGGGTTAATGGGAGTCGTCCCCGTCCCCCAAGTATACGGCAAGAACCATGGACCCGGTACTTGTGGTTCGGTCTGTCTCCAATCAGCCATAATGTTGTGAGAGTGAAATTATGTCTAAGTCCAGCTTTGGTACATTAGAAGCAACTCTGAAACTTAACCTAAGCGTTTTTCGAAGCTACTTTTTGGCTAACTTCTTATAGGAAGGTATAGGAGCTCTGAAAATGAACGTGCGCGTCTTTCACTCTTCCCGAGGGACTTAGAAGAATTTTGTGATATTTTTTATTAAAATGGTGTATAAGGGTATATATATAAATATATTTTATGCACTGTATATGAGCTGGCGATTTCTAAGTCTGTGGTTCCGAGAGGGGGTAACCAGGCTCACTAATAAAGGTCAAGCCACTTGGCTGCCAGAATGCCCTGCTTCAGCACAGACCAGAAAGGCATTGTGATAAGCGTATCCCCGGTATAGTCAGGGGTTAATGGGAGTCGTCCCCGTCCCCCCCAGTATACGCCCAGAACCATGGACCCGGTACTTGTGGTTCGGACTGTCTCCAACCAGCCATAATGTTGTGAGAGTGAAATTATGTCTAAGTCCAGCTTTGGTACATTAGAAGCAACTCTGAAACTTACCCTAAGCGTTTTTCGAAGCTACTTTTTGGCTAACTTCTTATAGGAAAGTCTAGGAGCTCTGAAAATGAACGTGCGCGTCTTTAACTCTTCCCGAGGGACTTAGAAGAATTATGTGATATTTTTTAATTAAAATGGTGTATAAGGGTATATATATAAATATATTTTATGCACTGTATATGAGCTGGCGATTTCTAAGTCTGTGGTTCCGAGAGGGGGTAACCAGGCTCACTAATAAAGGTCAAGCCACTTGGCTGCCAGAATGCCCTGCTTCAGCACAGACCAGAAAGGCATTGTGATAAGCGTATCCCCGGTATAGTCAGGGGTTAATGAGAGTCGTCCCCGTCCCCGTCCCCCCAGTATACGGCAAGAACCATGGACCCGGTACTTGTGGTTCGGACTGTCTCCAACCAGCCATAATGTTGTGAGAGTGAAATTATGTCTAAGTCCAGCTTTGGTACATTAGAAGCAACTCTGAAACTTAACCTAAGCGTTTTTCGAAGCTACTTTTTGGCTAACTTCTTATAGGAAGGTCTAGGAGCTCTGAAAATGAACGTGCGCGTCTGTCACTCTTCCCGAGGGACTTAGAAGAATTTTGTGATATTTTTTATTAAAATGGTGTATAAGGGTATATATATAAATATATTTTATGCACTGTATATGAGCTGGCGATTTCTAAGTCTGTGGTTCCGAGAGGGGGTAACCAGGCTCACTAATAAAGGTCAAGCCACTTGGCTGCCAGAATGCCCTGCTTCAGCACAGACCAGAAAGGCATTGTGATAAGCGTATCCCCGGTATAGTCAGGGGTTAATGAGAGTCGTCCCCGTCCCCCCAGTATACGGCAAGAACCATGGACCCGGTACTTGTGGTTCGGACTGTCTCCAACCAGCCATAATGTTGTGAGAGTGAAATTATGTCTAAGTCCAGCTTTGGTACATTAGAAGCAACTCTGAAACTTAACCTAAGCGTTTTTCGAAGCTACTTTTTGGCTAACTTCTTATAGGAAGGTATAGGAGCTCTGAAAATGAACGTGCGCGTCTTTCACTCTTCCCGAGGGACTTAGAAGAATTTTGTGATATTTTTTATTAAAATGGTGTATAAGGGTATATATATAAAAATATTTTATGCACTGTATATGAGCTGGCGATTTCTAAGTCTGTGGTTCCGAGAGGGGGTAACCAGGCTCACTAATAAAGGTCAAGCCACTTGGCTGCCAGAATGCCCTGCTTCAGCACAGACCAGAAAGGCATTGTGATAAGCGTATCCCCGGTATAGTCAGGGGTTAATGGGAGTCGTCCCCGTCCCCCCCAGTATACGCCCAGAACCATGGACCCGGTACTTGTGGTTCGGACTGTCTCCAACCAGCCATAATGTTGTGAGAGTGAAATTATGTCTAAGTCCAGCTTTGGTACATTAGAAGCAACTCTGAAACTTACCCTAAGCGTTTTTCGAAGCTACTTTTTGGCTAACTTCTTATAGGAAGGTCTAGGAGCTCTAAAAATGAACGTGCGCGTCTTTCACTCTTCCCGAGGGACTTAGAAGAATTTTGTGATATTTTTTATTAAAATGGTGTATAAGGGTATATATATAAATATATTTTATGCACTGTATATGAGCTGGCGATTTCTAAGTCTGTGGTTCCGAGAGGGGGTAACCAGGCTCACTAATAAAGGTCAAGCCACTTGGCTGCCAGAATGCCCTGCTTCAGCACAGACCAGAAAGGCATTGTGATAAGCGTATCCCCGGTATAGTCAGGGGTTAATGAGAGTCGTCCCCGTCCCCCCAGTATACGGCAAGAACCATGGACCCGGTACTTGTGGTTCGGACTGTCTCCAACCAGCCATAATGTTGTGAGAGTGAAATTATGTCTAAGTCCAGCTTTGGTACATTAGAAGCAACTCTGAAACTTAACCTAAGCGTTTTTCGAAGCTACTTTTTGGCTAACTTCTTATAGGAAAGTCTAGGAGCTCTGAAAATGAACGTGCGCGTCTTTCACTCTTCCCGAGGGACTTAGAAGAATTTTGTGATATTTTTTAATTAAAATGGTGTATAAGGGTATATATATAAATATATTTTATGCACTGTATATGAGCTGGCGATTTCTAAGTCTGTGGTTCCGAGAGGGGGTAACCAGGCTCACTAATAAAGGTCAAGCCACTTGGCTGCCAGAATGCCCTGCTTCAGCACAGACCAGAAAGGCATTGTGATAAGCGTATCCCCGGTATAGTCAGGTGTTAATGAGAGTCGTCCCCGTCCCCGTCCCCCCAGTATACGGCAAGAACCATGGACCCGGTACTTGTGGTTCGGACTGTCTCCAACCAGCCATAATGTTGTGAGAGTGAAATTATGTCTAAGTCCAGCTTTGGTACATTAGAAGCAACTCTGAAACTTACCCTAAGCGTTTTTCGAAGCTACTTTTTGGCTAACTTCTTATAGGAAGGTCTAGGAGCTCTAAAAATGAACGTGCGCGTCTTTCACTCTTCCCGAGGGACTTAGAAGAATTTTGTGATATTTTTTATTAAAATGGTGTATAAGGGTATATATATAAATATATTTTATGCACTGTATATGAGCTGGCGATTTCTAAGTCTGTGGTTCCGAGAGGGGGTAACCAGGCTCACTAATAAAGGTCAAGCCACTTGGCTGCCAGAATGCCCTGCTTCAGCACAGACCAGAAAGGCATTGTGATAAGCGTATCCCCGGTATAGTCAGGGGTTAATGAGAGTCGTCCCCGTCCCCCCAGTATACGGCAAGAACCATGGACCCGGTACTTGTGGTTCGGACTGTCTCCAACCAGCCATAATGTTGTGAGAGTGAAATTATGTCTAAGTCCAGCTTTGGTACATTAGAAGCAACTCTGAAACTTAACCTAAGCGTTTTTCGAAGCTACTTTTTGGCTAACTTCTTATAGGAAAGTCTAGGAGCTCTGAAAATGAACGTGCGCGTCTTTCACTCTTCCCGAGGGACTTAGAAGAATTTTGTGATATTTTTTAATTAAAATGGTGTATAAGGGTATATATATAAATATATTTTATGCACTGTATATGAGCTGGCGATTTCTAAGTCTGTGGTTCCGAGAGGGGGTAACCAGGCTCACTAATAAAGGTCAAGCCACTTGGCTGCCAGAATGCCCTGCTTCAGCACAGACCAGAAAGGCATTGTGATAAGCGTATCCCCGGTATAGTCAGGGGTTAATGAGAGTCGTCCCCGTCCCCGTCCCCCCAGTATACGGCAAGAACCATGGACCCGGTACTTGTGGTTCGGACTGTCTCCAACCAGCCATAATGTTGTGAGAGTGAAATTATGTCTAAGTCCAGCTTTGGTACATTAGAAGCAACTCTGAAACTTAACCTCAGCGTTTTTCGAAGCTACTTTTTGGCTAACTTCTTATAGGAAGGTCTAGGAGCTCTGAAAATGAACGTGCGCATCTTTCACTCTTCCCGAGGGACTTAGAAGAATTTTGTGATATTTTTTATTAAAATGGTGTATAAGGGTATATATATAAATATATTTTATGCACTGTATATGAGCTGGCGATTTCTAAGTCTGTGGTTCCGAGAGGGGGTAACCAGGCTCACTAATAAAGGTCAAGCCACTTGGCTGCCAGAATGCCCTGCTTCAGCACAGACCAGAAAGGCATTGTGATAAGCGTATCCCCGGTATAGTCAGGGGTTAATGGGAGTCGTCCCCGTCCCCCCCAGTATACGACCAGAACCATGGACCCGGTACTTGTGGTTCGGACTGTCTCCAACCAGCCATAATGTTGTGAGAGTGAAATTATGTCTAAGTCCAGCTTTGGTACATTAGAAGCAACTCTGAAACTTAACCTAAGCGTTTTTCGAAGCTACTTTTTGGCTAACTTCTTATATGAAAGTCTAGGAGCTCTGAAAATGAACGTGCGCGTCTTTCACTCTTCCCGAGTGACTTAGAAGAATTTTGTGATATTTTTTAATTAAAATGGTGTATAAGGGTATATATATAAATATATTTTATGCACTGTATATGAGCTGGCGATTTCTAAGTCTGTGGTTCCGAGAGGGGGTAACCAGGCTCACTAATAAAGGTCAAGCCACTTGGCTGCCAGAATGCCCTGCTTCAGCACAGACCAGAAAGGCATTGTGATAAGCGTATCCCCGGTATAGTCAGGGGTTAATGAGAGTCGTCCCCGTCCCCGTCCCCCCAGTATACGGCAAGAACCATGGACCCGGTACTTGTGGTTCGGACTGTCTCCAACCAGCCATAATGTTGTGAGAGTGAAATTATGTCTAAGTCCAGCTTTGGTACATTAGAAGCAACTCTGAAACTTAACCTAAGCGTTTTTCGAAGCTACTTTTTGGCTAACTTCTTATAGGAAGGTCTAGGAGCTCTGAAAATGAACGTGCGCATCTTTCACTCTTCCCGAGGGACTTAGAAGAATTTTGTGATATTTTTTATTAAAATGGTGTATAAGGGTATATATATAAATATATTTTATGCACTGTATATGAGCTGGCGATTTCTAAGTCTGTGGTTCCGAGAGGGGGTAACCAGGCTCACTAATAAAGGTCAAGCCACTTGGCTGCCAGAATGCCCTGCTTCAGCACAGACCAGAAAGGCATTGTGATAAGCGTATCCCCGGTATAGTCAGGGGTTAATGGGAGTCGTCCCCGTACCCCCCAGTATACGACCAGAACCATGGACCCGGTACTTGTGGTTCGGACTGTCTCTAACCAGCCATAATGTTGTGAGAGTGAAATTATGTCTAAGTCCAGCTTTGGTACATTAGAAGCAACTCTGAAACTTACCCTAAGCGTTTTTCGAAGCTACTTTTTGGCTAACTTCTTATAGGAAAGTCTAGGAGCTCTGAAAATGAACGTGCGCGTCTTTCACTCTTCCCGAGGGACTTAGAAGAATTTTGTGATATTTTTTAATTAAAATGGTGTATAAGGGTATATATATAAATATATTTTATGCACTGTATATGAGCTGGCGATTTCTAAGTCTGTGGTTCCGAGAGGGGATAACCAGGCTCACTAATAAAGGTCAAGCCACTTGGCTGCCAGAATGCCCTGCTTCAGCACAGACCAGAAAGGCATTGTGATAAGCGTATCCCCGGTATAGTCAGGGGTTAATGGGAGTCGTCCCCGTCCCCCCCAGTATACGCCCAGAACCATGGACCCGGTACTTGTGGTTCGGACTGTCTCCAACCAGCCATAATGTTGTGAGAGTGAAATTATGTCTAAGTCCAGCTTTGGTACATTAGAAGCAACTCTGAAACTTACCCTAAGCGTTTTTCGAAGCTACTTTTTGGCTAACTTCTTATAGGAAGGTGTAGGAGCTCTGAAAATGAACGTGCGCGTCTTTCACTCTTCCCGAGGGACTTAGAAGAATTTTGTGATATTTTTTAATTAAAATGGTGTATAAGGGTATATATATAAATATATTTTATGCACTGTATATGAGCTGGCGATTTCTAAGTCTGTGGTTCCGAGAGGGGGTAAGCAGGCTCACTAATAAAGGTCAAGCCACTTGGCTGCCAGAATGCCCTGCTTCAGCACAGACCAGAAAGGCATTGTGATAAGCGTATCCCCGGTATAGTCAGGGGTTAATGGGAGTCGTCCCCGTCCCCCCAGTATACGGCAAGAACCATGGACCCGGTACTTGTGGTTCGGACTGTCTCCAATCAGCCATAATGTTGTGAGAGTGAAATTATGTCTAAGTCCAGCTTTGGTACATTAGAAGCAACTCTGAAACTTAACCTAAGCGTTTTTCGAAGCTACTTTTTGGCTAACTTCTTATAGGAAGGTCTAGGAGCTCTAAAAATGAACGTGCGCGTCTTTCACTCTTCCCGAGGGACTTAGAAGAATTTTGTGATATTTTTTATTAAAATGGTGTATAAGGGTATATATATAAATATATTTTATGCACTGTATATGAGCTGGCGATTTCTAAGTCTGTGGTTCCGAGAGGGGGTAAGCAGGCTCACTAATAAAGGTCAAGCCACTTGGCTGCCAGAATGCCCTGCTTCAGCACAGACCAGAAAGGCATTGTGATAAGCGTATCCCCGGTATAGTCAGGGGTTAATGGGAGTCGTCCCCGTCCCCCCAGTATACGGCAAGAACCATGGACCCGGTACTTGTGGTTCGGACTGTCTCCAATCAGCCATAATGTTGTGAGAGTGAAATTATGTCTAAGTCCAGCTTTGGTACATTAGAAGCAACTCTGAAACTTAACCTAAGCGTTTTTCGAAGCTACTTTTTGGCTAACTTCTTATAGGAAGGTCTAGGAGCTCTAAAAATGAACGTGCGCGTCTTTCACTCTTCCCGAGGGACTTAGAAGAATTTTGTGATATTTTTTATTAAAATGGTGTATAAGGGTATATATATAAATATATTTTATGCACTGTATATGAGCTGGCGATTTCTAAGTCTGTGGTTCCGAGAGGGGGTAACCAGGCTCACTAATAAAGGTCAAGCCACTTGGCTGCCAGAATGCCCTGCTTCAGCACAGACCAGAAAGGCATTGTGATAAGCGTATCCCCGGTATAGTCAGGGGTTAATGGGAGTCGTCCCCGTCCCCCCCAGTATACGCCCAGAACCATGGACCCGGTACTTGTGGTTCGGACTGTCTCCAACCAGCCATAATGTTGTGAGAGTGAAATTATGTCTAAGTCCAGCTTTGGTACATTAGAAGCAACTCTGAAACTTAACCTAAGCGTTTTTCGAAGCTACTTTTTGGCTAACTTCTTATAGGAAGGTCTAGGAGCTCTAAAAATGAACGTGCGCGTCTTTCACTCTTCCCGAGGGACTTAGAAGAATTTTGTGATATTTTTTATTAAAATGGTGTATAAGGGTATATATATAAATATATTTTATGCACTGTATATGAGCTGGCGATTTCTAAGTCTGTGGTTCCGAGAGGGGGTAACCAGGCTCACTAATAAAGGTCAAGCCACTTGGCTGCCAGAATGCCCTGCTTCAGCACAGACCAGAAAGGCATTGTGATAAGCGTATCCCCGGTATAGTCAGAGGTTAATGAGAGTCGTCCCCGTCCCCCCAGTATACGGCAAGAACCATGGACCCGGTACTTGTGGTTCGGACTGTCTCCAACCAGCCATAATGTTGTGAGAGTGAAATTATGTCTAAGTCCAGCTTTGGTACATTAGAAGCAACTCTGAAACTTATCCTAAGCGTTTTTCGAAGCTACTTTTTGGCTAACTTCTTATAGGAAGGTCTAGGAGCTCTGAAAATGAATGTGCGCGTCTTTCACTCTTCCCGAGGGACTTAGAAGAATTTTGTGATATTTTTTATTAAAATGGTGTATAAGGGTATATATATAAATATATTTTATGCACTGTATATGAGCTGGCGATTTCTAAGTCTGTGGTTCCGAGAGGGGGTAACCAGGCTCACTAATAAAGGTCAAGCCACTTGGCTGCCAGAATGCCCTGCTTCAGCACAGACCAGAAAGGCATTGTGATAAGCGTATCCCCGGTATAGTCAGGGGTTAATGGGAGTCGTCCCCGTCCCCCCCAGTATACGCCCAGAACCATGGACCCGGTACTTGTGGTTCGGACTGTCTCCAACCAGCCATAATGTTGTGAGAGTGAAATTATGTCTAAGTCCAGCTTTGGTACATTAGAAGCAACTCTGAAACTTACCCTAAGCGTTTTTCGAAGCTACTTTTTGGCTAACTTCTTATAGGAAGGTCTAGGAGCTCTGAAAATGAACGTGCGCGTCTTTCACTCTTCCCGAGGGACTTAGAAGAATTTTGTGATATTTTTTAATTAAAATGGTGTATAAGGGTATATATATAAATATATTTTATGCACTGTATATGAGCTGGCGATTTCTAAGTCTGTGGTTCCGAGAGGGGGTAACCAGGCTCACTAATAAAGGTCAAGCCACTTGGCTGCCAGAATGCCCTGCTTCAGCACAGACCAGAAAGGCATTGTGATAAGCGTATCCCCGGTATAGTCAGAGGTTAATGAGAGTCGTCCCCGTCCCCCCAGTATACGGCAAGAACCATGGACCCGGTACTTGTGGTTCGGACTGTCTCCAACCAGCCATAATGTTGTGAGAGTGAAATTATGTCTAAGTCCAGCTTTGGTACATTAGAAGCAACTCTGAAACTTATCCTAAGCGTTTTTCGAAGCTACTTTTTGGCTAACTTCTTATAGGAAGGTCTAGGAGCTCTGAAAATGAATGTGCGCGTCTTTCACTCTTCCCGAGGGACTTAGAAGAATTTTGTGATATTTTTTATTAAAATGGTGTATAAGGGTATATATATAAATATATTTTATGCACTGTATATGAGCTGGCGATTTCTAAGTCTGTGGTTCCGAGAGGGGGTAACCAGGCTCACTAATAAAGGTCAAGCCACTTGGCTGCCAGAATGCCCTGCTTCAGCACAGACCAGAAAGGCATTGTGATAAGCGTATCCCCGGTATAGTCAGGGGTTAATGGGAGTCGTCCCCGTCCCCCCCAGTATACGCCCAGAACCATGGACCCGGTACTTGTGGTTCGGACTGTCTCCAACCAGCCATAATGTTGTGAGAGTGAAATTATGTCTAAGTCCAGCTTTGGTACATTAGAAGCAACTCTGAAACTTACCCTAAGCGTTTTTCGAAGCTACTTTTTGGCTAACTTCTTATAGGAAGGTCTAGGAGCTCTGAAAATGAACGTGCGCGTCTTTCACTCTTCCCGAGGGACTTAGAAGAATTTTGTGATATTTTTTAATTAAAATGGTGTATAAGGGTATATATATAAATATATTTTATGCACTGTATATGAGCTGGCGATTTCTAAGTCTGTGGTTCCGAGAGGGGGTAAGCAGGCTCACTAATAAAGGTCAAGACACTTGGCTGCCAGAATGCCCTGCTTCAGCACAGACCAGAAAGGCATTGTGATAAGCGTATCCCCGGTATAGTCAGGGGTTAATGGGAGTCGTCCCCGTCCCCCCAGTATACGGCAAGAACCATGGACCCGGTACTTGTGGTTCGGACTGTCTCCAATCAGCCATAATGTTGTGAGAGTGAAATTATGTCTAAGTCCAGCTTTGGTACATTAGAAGCAACTCTGAAACTTAACCTAAGCGTTTTTCGAAGCTACTTTTTGGCTAACTTCTTATAGGAAGGTATAGGAGCTCTGAAAATGAACGTGCGCGTCTTTCACTCTTCCCGAGGGACTTAGAAGAATTTTGTGATATTTTTTATTAAAATGGTGTATAAGGGTATATATATAAATATATTTTATGCACTGTATATGAGCTGGCGATTTCTAAGTCTGTGGTTCCGAGAGGGGGTAACCAGGCTCACTAATAAAGGTCAAGCCACTTGGCTGCCAGAATGCCCTGCTTCAGCACAGACCAGAAAGGCATTGTGATAAGCGTATCCCCGGTATAGTCAGGGGTTAATGGGAGTCGTCCCCGTCCCCCCCAGTATACGCCCAGAACCATGGACCCGGTACTTGTGGTTCGGACTGTCTCCAACCAGCCATAATGTTGTGAGAGTGAAATTATGTCTAAGTCCAGCTTTGGTACATTAGAAGCAACTCTGAAACTTACCCTAAGCGTTTTTCGAAGCTACTTTTTGGCTAACTTCTTATAGGAAAGTCTAGGAGCTCTGAAAATGAACGTGCGCGTCTTTAACTCTTCAAGAGGGACTTAGAAGAATTATGTGATATTTTTTAATTAAAATGGTGTATAAGGGTATATATATAAATATATTTTATGCACTGTATATGAGCTGGCGATTTCTAAGTCTGTGGTTCCGAGAGGGGGTAACCAGGCTCACTAATAAAGGTCAAGCCACTTGGCTGCCAGAATGCCCTGCTTCAGCACAGACCAGAAAGGCATTGTGATAAGCGTATCCCCGGTATAGTCAGGGGTTAATGAGAGTCGTCCCCGTCCCCGTCCCCCCAGTATACGGCAAGAACCATGGACCCGGTACTTGTGGTTCGGACTGTCTCCAACCAGCCATAATGTTGTGAGAGTGAAATTATGTCTAAGTCCAGCTTTGGTACATTAGAAGCAACTCTGAAACTTAACCTAAGCGTTTTTCGAAGCTACTTTTTGGCTAACTTCTTATAGGAAGGTCTAGGAGCTCTGAAAATGAACGTGCGCGTCTGTCACTCTTCCCGAGGGACTTAGAAGAATTTTGTGATATTTTTTATTAAAATGGTGTATAAGGGTATATATATAAATATATTTTATGCACTGTATATGAGCTGGCGATTTCTAAGTCTGTGGTTCCGAGAGGGGGTAACCAGGCTCACTAATAAAGGTCAAGCCACTTGGCTGCCAGAATGCCCTGCTTCAGCACAGACCAGAAAGGCATTGTGATAAGCGTATCCCCGGTATAGTCAGGGGTTAATGAGAGTCGTCCCCGTCCCCCCAGTATACGGCAAGAACCATGGACCCGGTACTTGTGGTTCGGACTGTCTCCAACCAGCCATAATGTTGTGAGAGTGAAATTATGTCTAAGTCCAGCTTTGGTACATTAGAAGCAACTCTGAAACTTAACCTAAGCGTTTTTCGAAGCTACTTTTTGGCTAACTTCTTATAGGAAGGTATAGGAGCTCTGAAAATGAACGTGCGCGTCTTTCACTCTTCCCGAGGGACTTAGAAGAATTTTGTGATATTTTTTATTAAAATGGTGTATAAGGGTATATATATAAAAATATTTTATGCACTGTATATGAGCTGGCGATTTCTAAGTCTGTGGTTCCGAGAGGGGGTAACCAGGCTCACTAATAAAGGTCAAGCCACTTGGCTGCCAGAATGCCCTGCTTCAGCACAGACCAGAAAGGCATTGTGATAAGCGTATCCCCGGTATAGTCAGGAGTTAATGGGAGTCGTCCCCGTCCCCCCCAGTATACGCCCAGAACCATGGACCCGGTACTTGTGGTTCGGACTGTCTCCAACCAGCCATAATGTTGTGAGAGTGAAATTATGTCTAAGTCCAGCTTTGGTACATTAGAAGCAACTCTGAAACTTACCCTAAGCGTTTTTCGAAGCTACTTTTTGGCTAACTTCTTATAGGAAGGTCTAGGAGCTCTAAAAATGAACGTGCGCGTCTTTCACTCTTCCCGAGGGACTTAGAAGAATTTTGTGATATTTTTTATTAAAATGGTGTATAAGGGTATATATATAAATATATTTTATGCACTGTATATGAGCTGGCGATTTCTAAGTCTGTGGTTCCGAGAGGGGGTAACCAGGCTCACTAATAAAGGTCAAGCCACTTGGCTGCCAGAATGCCCTGCTTCAGCACAGACCAGAAAGGCATTGTGATAAGCGTATCCCCGGTATAGTCAGGGGTTAATGGGAGTCGTCCCCGTCCCCCCCAGTATACGCCCAGAACCACGGACCCGGTACTTGTGGTTCGGACTGTCTCCAACCAGCCATAATGTTGTGAGAGTGAAATTATGTCTAAGTCCAGCTTTGGTACATTAGCAGCAACTCTGAAACTTACCCTAAGCGTTTTTCGAAGCTACTTTTTGGCTAACTTCTTATAGGAAGGTCTAGGAGCTCTGAAAATGAACGTGCGCGTCTTTCACTCTTCCCGAGGGACTTAGAAGAATTTTGTGATATTTTTTAATTAAAATGGTGTATAAGGGTATATATATAAATATATTTTATGCACTGTATATGAGCTGGCGATTTCTAAGTCTGTGGTTCCGAGAGGGGGTAAGCAGGCTCACTAATAAAGGTCAAGACACTTGGCTGCCAGAATGCCCTGCTTCAGCACAGACCAGAAAGGCATTGTGATAAGCGTATCCCCGGTATAGTCAGGGGTTAATGGGAGTCGTCCCCGTCCCCCAAGTATACGGCAAGAACCATGGACCCGGTACTTGTGGTTCGGACTGTCTCCAATCAGCCATAATGTTGTGAGAGTGAAATTATGTCTAAGTCCAGCTTTGGTACATTAGAAGCAACTCTGAAACTTAACCTAAGCGTTTTTCGAAGCTACTTTTTGGCTAACTTCTTATAGGAAGGTATAGGAGCTCTGAAAATGAACGTGCGCGTCTTTCACTCTTCCCGAGGGACTTAGAAGAATTTTGTGATATTTTTTATTAAAATGGTGTATAAGGGTATATATATAAATATATTTTATGCACTGTATATGAGCTGGCGATTTCTAAGTCTGTGGTTCCGAGAGGGGGTAACCAGGCTCACTAATAAAGGTCAAGCCACTTGGCTGCCAGAATGCCCTGCTTCAGCACAGACCAGAAAGGCATTGTGATAAGCGTATCCCCGGTATAGTCAGGGGTTAATGGGAGTCGTCCCCGTCCCCCCCAGTATACGCCCAGAACCATGGACCCGGTACTTGTGGTTCGGACTGTCTCCAACCAGCCATAATGTTGTGAGAGTGAAATTATGTCTAAGTCCAGCTTTGGTACATTAGAAGCAACTCTGAAACTTACCCTAAGCGTTTTTCGAAGCTACTTTTTGGCTAACTTCTTATAGGAAAGTCTAGGAGCTCTGAAAATGAACGTGCGCGTCTTTAACTCTTCCCGAGGGACTTAGAAGAATTATGTGATATTTTTTAATTAAAATGGTGTATAAGGGTATATATATAAATATATTTTATGCACTGTATATGAGCTGGCGATTTCTAAGTCTGTGGTTCCGAGAGGGGGTAACCAGGCTCACTAATAAAGGTCAAGCCACTTGGCTGCCAGAATGCCCTGCTTCAGCACAGACCAGAAAGGCATTGTGATAAGCGTATCCCCGGTATAGTCAGGGGTTAATGAGAGTCGTCCCCGTCCCCGTCCCCCCAGTATACGGCAAGAACCATGGACCCGGTACTTGTGGTTCGGACTGTCTCCAACCAGCCATAATGTTGTGAGAGTGAAATTATGTCTAAGTCCAGCTTTGGTACATTAGAAGCAACTCTGAAACTTAACCTAAGCGTTTTTCGAAGCTACTTTTTGGCTAACTTCTTATAGGAAGGTATAGGAGCTCTGAAAATGAACGTGCGCGTCTTTCACTCTTCCCGAGGGACTTAGAAGAATTTTGTGATATTTTTTATTAAAATGGTGTATAAGGGTATATATATAAAAATATTTTATGCACTGTATATGAGCTGGCGATTTCTAAGTCTGTGGTTCCGAGAGGGGGTAACCAGGCTCACTAATAAAGGTCAAGCCACTTGGCTGCCAGAATGCCCTGCTTCAGCACAGACCAGAAAGGCATTGTGATAAGCGTATCCCCGGTATAGTCAGGGGTTAATGGGAGTCGTCCCCGTCCCCCCCAGTATACGCCCAGAACCATGGACCCGGTACTTGTGGTTCGGACTGTCTCCAACCAGCCATAATGTTGTGAGAGTGAAATTATGTCTAAGTCCAGCTTTGGTACATTAGAAGCAACTCTGAAACTTACCCTAAGCGTTTTTCGAAGCTACTTTTTGGCTAACTTCTTATAGGAAGGTCTAGGAGCTCTAAAAATGAACGTGCGCGTCTTTCACTCTTCCCGAGGGACTTAGAAGAATTTTGTGATATTTTTTATTAAAATGGTGTATAAGGGTATATATATAAATATATTTTATGCACTGTATATGAGCTGGCGATTTCTAAGTCTGTGGTTCCGAGAGGGGGTAACCAGGCTCACTAATAAAGGTCAAGCCACTTGGCTGCCAGAATGCCCTGCTTCAGCACAGACCAGAAAGGCATTGTGATAAGCGTATCCCCGGTATAGTCAGGGGTTAATGAGAGTCGTCCCCGTCCCCCCAGTATACGGCAAGAACCATGGACCCGGTACTTGTGGTTCGGACTGTCTCCAACCAGCCATAATGTTGTGAGAGTGAAATTATGTCTAAGTCCAGCTTTGGTACATTAGAAGCAACTCTGAAACTTAACCTAAGCGTTTTTCGAAGCTACTTTTTGGCTAACTTCTTATAGGAAAGTCTAGGAGCTCTGAAAATGAACGTGCGCGTCTTTCACTCTTCCCGAGGGACTTAGAAGAATTTTGTGATATTTTTTAATTAAAATGGTGTATAAGGGTATATATATAAATATATTTTATGCACTGTATATGAGCTGGCGATTTCTAAGTCTGTGGTTCCGAGAGGGGGTAACCAGGCTCACTAATAAAGGTCAAGCCACTTGGCTGCCAGAATGCCCTGCTTCAGCACAGACCAGAAAGGCATTGTGATAAGCGTATCCCCGGTATAGTCAGGGGTTAATGAGAGTCGTCCCCGTCCCCGTCCCCCCAGTATACGGCAAGAACCATGGACCCGGTACTTGTGGTTCGGACTGTCTCCAACCAGCCATAATGTTGTGAGAGTGAAATTATGTCTAAGTCCAGCTTTGGTACATTAGAAGCAACTCTGAAACTTAACCTAAGCGTTTTTCGAAGCTACTTTTTGGCTAACTTCTTATAGGAAGGTCTAGGAGCTCTGAAAATGAACGTGCGCATCTTTCACTCTTCCCGAGGGACTTAGAAGAATTTTGTGATATTTTTTATTAAAATGGTGTATAAGGGTATATATATAAATATATTTTATGCACTGTATATGAGCTGGCGATTTCTAAGTCTGTGGTTCCGAGAGGGGGTAACCAGGCTCACTAATAAAGGTCAAGCCACTTGGCTGCCAGAATGCCCTGCTTCAGCACAGACCAGAAAGGCATTGTGATAAGCGTATCCCCGGTATAGTCAGGGGTTAATGGGAGTCGTCCCCGTCCCCCCCAGTATACGACCAGAACCATGGACCCGGTACTTGTGGTTCGGACTGTCTCCAACCAGCCATAATGTTGTGAGAGTGAAATTATGTCTAAGTCCAGCTTTGGTACATTAGAAGCAACTCTGAAACTTAACCTAAGCGTTTTTCGAAGCTACTTTTTGGCTAACTTCTTATAGGAAAGTCTAGGAGCTCTGAAAATGAACGTGCGCGTCTTTCACTCTTCCCGAGGGACTTAGAAGAATTTTGTGATATTTTTTAATTAAAATGGTGTATAAGGGTATATATATAAATATATTTTATGCACTGTATATGAGCTGGCGATTTCTAAGTCTGTGGTTCCGAGAGGGGGTAACCAGGCTCACTAATAAAGGTCAAGCCACTTGGCTGCCAGAATGCCCTGCTTCAGCACAGACCAGAAAGGCATTGTGATAAGCGTATCCCCGGTATAGTCAGGGGTTAATGAGAGTCGTCCCCGTCCCCGTCCCCCCAGTATACGGCAAGAACCATGGACCCGGTACTTGTGGTTCGGACTGTCTCCAACCAGCCATAATGTTGTGAGAGTGAAATTATGTCTAAGTCCAGCTTTGGTACATTAGAAGCAACTCTGAAACTTAACCTAAGCGTTTTTCGAAGCTACTTTTTGGCTAACTTCTTATAGGAAGGTCTAGGAGCTCTGAAAATGAACGTGCGCATCTTTCACTCTTCCCGAGGGACTTAGAAGAATTTTGTGATATTTTTTATTAAAATGGTGTATAAGGGTATATATATAAATATATTTTATGCACTGTATATGAGCTGGCGATTTCTAAGTCTGTGGTTCCGAGAGGGGGTAACCAGGCTCACTAATAAAGGTCAAGCCACTTGGCTGCCAGAATGCCCTGCTTCAGCACAGACCAGAAAGGC
Organism: Ascaphus truei; assembly: GCF_040206685.1. NCBI lineage: Eukaryota > Metazoa > Chordata > Amphibia > Anura > Ascaphidae > Ascaphus > Ascaphus truei. The sequence continues at coordinate 61,304 of NW_027457173.1, read as the reverse complement.
ATTGTGATAAGCGTATCCCCGGTATAGTCAGGGGTTAATGGGAGTCGTCCCCGTCCCCCCCAGTATACGACCAGAACCATGGACCCGGTACTTGTGGTTCGGACTGTCTCTAACCAGCCATAATGTTGTGAGAGTGAAATTATGTCTAAGTCCAGCTTTGGTACATTAGAAGCAACTCTGAAACTTACCCTAAGCGTTTTTCGAAGCTACTTTTTGGCTAACTTCTTATAGGAAAGTCTAGGAGCTCTGAAAATGAACGTGCGCGTCTTTCACTCTTCCCGAGGGACTTAGAAGAATTTTGTGATATTTTTTAATTAAAATGGTGTATAAGGGTATATATATAAATATATTTTATGCACTGTATATGAGCTGGCGATTTCTAAGTCTGTGGTTCCGAGAGGGGATAACCAGGCTCACTAATAAAGGTCAAGCCACTTGGCTGCCAGAATGCCCTGCTTCAGCACAGACCAGAAAGGCATTGTGATAAGCGTATCCCCGGTATAGTCAGGGGTTAATGGGAGTCGTCCCCGTCCCCCCCAGTATACGCCCAGAACCATGGACCCGGTACTTGTGGTTCGGACTGTCTCCAACCAGCCATAATGTTGTGAGAGTGAAATTATGTCTAAGTCCAGCTTTGGTACATTAGAAGCAACTCTGAAACTTACCCTAAGCGTTTTTCGAAGCTACTTTTTGGCTAACTTCTTATAGGAAGGTGTAGGAGCTCTGAAAATGAACGTGCGCGTCTTTCACTCTTCCCGAGGGACTTAGAAGAATTTTGTGATATTTTTTAATTAAAATGGTGTATAAGGGTATATATATAAATATATTTTATGCACTGTATATGAGCTGGCGATTTCTAAGTCTGTGGTTCCGAGAGGGGGTAAGCAGGCTCACTAATAAAGGTCAAGCCACTTGGCTGCCAGAATGCCCTGCTTCAGCACAGACCAGAAAGGCATTGTGATAAGCGTATCCCCGGTATAGTCAGGGGTTAATGGGAGTCGTCCCCGTCCCCCCAGTATACGGCAAGAACCATGGACCCGGTACTTGTGGTTCGGACTGTCTCCAATCAGCCATAATGTTGTGAGAGTGAAATTATGTCTAAGTCCAGCTTTGGTACATTAGAAGCAACTCTGAAACTTAACCTAAGCGTTTTTCGAAGCTACTTTTTGGCTAACTTCTTATAGGAAGGTCTAGGAGCTCTAAAAATGAACGTGCGCGTCTTTCACTCTTCCCGAGGGACTTAGAAGAATTTTGTGATATTTTTTATTAAAATGGTGTATAAGGGTATATATATAAATATATTTTATGCACTGTATATGAGCTGGCGATTTCTAAGTCTGTGGTTCCGAGAGGGGGTAAGCAGGCTCACTAATAAAGGTCAAGCCACTTGGCTGCCAGAATGCCCTGCTTCAGCACAGACCAGAAAGGCATTGTGATAAGCGTATCCCCGGTATAGTCAGGGGTTAATGGGAGTCGTCCCCGTCCCCCCAGTATACGGCAAGAACCATGGACCCGGTACTTGTGGTTCGGACTGTCTCCAATCAGCCATAATGTTGTGAGAGTGAAATTATGTCTAAGTCCAGCTTTGGTACATTAGAAGCAACTCTGAAACTTAACCTAAGCGTTTTTCGAAGCTACTTTTTGGCTAACTTCTTATAGGAAGGTCTAGGAGCTCTAAAAATGAACGTGCGCGTCTTTCACTCTTCCCGAGGGACTTAGAAGAATTTTGTGATATTTTTTATTAAAATGGTGTATAAGGGTATATATATAAATATATTTTATGCACTGTATATGAGCTGGCGATTTCTAAGTCTGTGGTTCCGAGAGGGGGTAACCAGGCTCACTAATAAAGGTCAAGCCACTTGGCTGCCAGAATGCCCTGCTTCAGCACAGACCAGAAAGGCATTGTGATAAGCGTATCCCCGGTATAGTCAGGGGTTAATGGGAGTCGTCCCCGTCCCCCCCAGTATACGCCCAGAACCATGGACCCGGTACTTGTGGTTCGGACTGTCTCCAACCAGCCATAATGTTGTGAGAGTGAAATTATGTCTAAGTCCAGCTTTGGTACATTAGAAGCAACTCTGAAACTTACCCTAAGCGTTTTTCGAAGCTACTTTTTGGCTAACTTCTTATAGGAAAGTCTAGGAGCTCTGAAAATGAACGTGCGCGTCTTTAACTCTTCCCGAGGGACTTAGAAGAATTATGTGATATTTTTTAATTAAAATGGTGTATAAGGGTATATATATAAATATATTTTATGCACTGTATATGAGCTGGCGATTTCTAAGTCTGTGGTTCCGAGAGGGGGTAACCAGGCTCACTAATAAAGGTCAAGCCACTTGGCTGCCAGAATGCCCTGCTTCAGCACAGACCAGAAAGGCATTGTGATAAGCGTATCCCCGGTATAGTCAGGGGTTAATGAGAGTCGTCCCCGTCCCCGTCCCCCCAGTATACGGCAAGAACCATGGACCCGGTACTTGTGGTTCGGACTGTCTCCAACCAGCCATAATGTTGTGAGAGTGAAATTATGTCTAAGTCCAGCTTTGGTACATTAGAAGCAACTCTGAAACTTAACCTAAGCGTTTTTCGAAGCTACTTTTTGGCTAACTTCTTATAGGAAGGTCTAGGAGCTCTGAAAATGAACGTGCGCGTCTGTCACTCTTCCCGAGGGACTTAGAAGAATTTTGTGATATTTTTTATTAAAATGGTGTATAAGGGTATATATATAAATATATTTTATGCACTGTATATGAGCTGGCGATTTCTAAGTCTGTGGTTCCGAGAGGGGGTAACCAGGCTCACTAATAAAGGTCAAGCCACTTGGCTGCCAGAATGCCCTGCTTCAGCACAGACCAGAAAGGCATTGTGATAAGCGTATCCCCGGTATAGTCAGGGGTTAATGAGAGTCGTCCCCGTCCCCCCAGTATACGGCAAGAACCATGGACCCGGTACTTGTGGTTCGGACTGTCTCCAACCAGCCATAATGTTGTGAGAGTGAAATTATGTCTAAGTCCAGCTTTGGTACATTTGAAGCAACTCTGAAACTTAACCTAAGCGTTTTTCGAAGCTACTTTTTGGCTAACTTCTTATAGGAAGGTCTAGGAGCTCTGAAAATGAACGTGCGCGTCTTTCACTCTTCCCGAGGGACTTAGTAGGTTTTTGTGATATTTTTTATTAAAATGGTGTATAAGGGTATATATATAAATATATTTTATGCACTGTATATGAGCTGGCGATTTCTAAGTCTGTGGTTCCGAGAGGGGGTAACCAGGCTCACTAATAAAGGTCAAGCCACTTGGCTGCCAGAATGCCCTGCTTCAGCACAGACCAGAAAGGCATTGTGATAAGCGTATCCCCGGTATAGTCAGGGGTTAATGAGAGTCGTCCCCGTCCCCCCAGTATACGGCAAGAACCATGGACCCGGTACTTGTGGTTCGGACTGTCTCCAACCAGCCATAATGTTGTGAGAGTGAAATTATGTCTAAGTCCAGCTTTGGTACATTTGAAGCAACTCTGAAACTTAACCTAAGCGTTTTTCGAAGCTACTTTTTGGCTAACTTCTTATAGGAAGGTCTAGGAGCTCTGAAAATGAACGTGCGCGTCTTTCACTCTTCCCGAGGGACTTAGTAGGTTTTTGTGATATTTTTTATTAAAATGGTGTATAAGGGTATATATATAAATATATTTTATGCACTGTATATGAGCTGGCGATTTCTAAGTCTGTGGTTCCGAGAGGGGGTAACCAGGCTCACTAATAAAGGTCAAGCCACTTGGCTGCCAGAATGCCCTGCTTCAGCACAGACCAGAAAGGCATTGTGATAAGCGTATCCCCGGTATAGTCAGGGGTTAATGGGAGTCGTCCCCGTCCCCCCCAGTATACGCCCAGAACCATGAACCCGGTACTAGTGGTTCGGACTGTCTCTAACCAGCCATAATGTTGTGAGAGTGAAATTATGTCTAAGTCCAGCTTTGGTACATTAGAAGCAACTCTGAAACTTACCCTAAGCGTTTTTCGAAGCTACTTTTTGGCTAACTTCTTATAGGAAAGTCTAGGAGCTCTGAAAATGAACGTGCGCGTCTTTCACTCTTCCCGAGGGACTTAGAAGAATTTTGTGATATTTTTTAATTAAAATGGTGTATAAGGGTATATATATAAATATATTTTATGCACTGTATATGAGCTGGCGATTTCTAAGTCTGTGGTTCCGAGAGGGGGTAACCAGGCTCACTAATAAAGGTCAAGCCACTTGGCTGCCAGAATGCCCTGCTTCAGCACAGACCAGAAAGTCATTGTGATAAGCGTATCCCCGGTATAGTCAGGGGTTAATGAGAGTCGTCCCCGTCCCCCCAGTATACGGCAAGAACCATGGACCCGGTACTTGTGGTTCGGACTGTCTCCAACCAGCCATAATGTTGTGAGAGTGAAATTATGTCTAAGTCCAGCTTTGGTACATTAGAAGCAACTCTGAAACTTAACCTAAGCGTTTTTCGAAGCTACTTTTTGGCTAACTTCTTATAGGAAGGTATAGGAGCTCTGAAAATGAACGTGCGCGTCTTTCACTCTTCCCGAGGGACTTAGAAGAATTTTGTGATATTTATTATTAAAATGGTGTATAAGGGTATATATATAAATATATTTTATGCACTGTATATGAGCTGGCGATTTCTAAGTCTGTGGTTCCGAGAGGGGGTAACCAGGCTCACTAATAAAGGTCAAGCCACTTGGCTGCCAGAATGCCCTGCTTCAGCACAGACCAGAAAGGCATTGTGATAAGCGTATCCCCGGTATAGTCAGGGGTTAATGGGAGTCGTCCCCGTCCCCCCCAGTATACGCCCAGAACCATGTACCCGGTACTTGTGGTTCGGACTGTCTCCAACCAGCCATAATGTTGTGAGAGTGAAATTATGTCTAAGTCCAGCTTTGGTACATTAGAAGCAACTCTGAAACTTACCCTAAGCGTTTTTCGAAGCTACTTTTTGGCTAACTTCTTATAGGAAAGTCTAGGAGCTCTGAAAATGAACGTGCGCGTCTTTCACTCTTCCCGAGGGACTTAGAAGAATTTTGTGATATTTTTTATTAAAATGGTGTATAAGGGTATATATATAAATATATTTTATGCACTGTATATGAGCTGGCGATTTCTAAGTCTGTGGTTCCGAGAGGGGGTAACCAGGCTCACTAATAAAGGTCAAGCCACTTGGCTGCCAGAATGCCCTGCTTCAGCACAGACCAGAAAGGCATTGTGATAAGCGTATCCCCGGTATAGTCAGGGGTTAATGGGAGTCGTCCCCGTCCCCCCAGTATACGCCCAGAACCATGGACCCGGTACTTGTGGTTCGGACTGTCTCCAACCAGCCATAATGTTGTGAGAGTGAAATTATGTCTAAGTCCAGCTTTGGTACATTAGAAGCAACTCTGAAACTTAACCTAAGCGTTTTTCGAAGCTACTTTTTGGCTAACTTCTTATAGGAAGGTCTAGGAGCTCTAAAAATGAACGTGCGCGTCTTTCACTCTTCCCGAGGGACTTAGAAGAATTTTGTGATATTTATTATTAAAATGGTGTATAAGGGTATATATATAAATATATTTTATGCACTGTATATGAGCTGGCGATTTCTAAGTCTGTGGTTCCGAGAGGGGGTAACCAGGCTCACTAATAAAGGTCAAGCCACTTGGCTGCCAGAATGCCCTGCTTCAGCACAGACCAGAAAGGCATTGTGATAAGCGTATCCCCGGTATAGTCAGGGGTTAATGGGAGTCGTCCCCGTCCCCCCCAGTATACGCCCAGAACCATGTACCCGGTACTTGTGGTTCGGACTGTCTCCAACCAGCCATAATGTTGTGAGAGTGAAATTATGTCTAAGTCCAGCTTTGGTACATTAGAAGCAACTCTGAAACTTACCCTAAGCGTTTTTCGAAGCTACTTTTTGGCTAACTTCTTATAGGAAAGTCTAGGAGCTCTGAAAATGAACGTGCGCGTCTTTCACTCTTCCCGAGGGACTTAGAAGAATTTTGTGATATTTTTTATTAAAATGGTGTATAAGGGTATATATATAAATATATTTTATGCACTGTATATGAGCTGGCGATTTCTAAGTCTGTGGTTCCGAGAGGGGGTAACCAGGCTCACTAATAAAGGTCAAGCCACTTGGCTGCCAGAATGCCCTGCTTCAGCACAGACCAGAAAGGCATTGTGATAAGCGTATCCCCGGTATAGTCAGGGGTTAATGGGAGTCGTCCCCGTCCCCCCAGTATACGCCCAGAACCATGGACCCGGTACTTGTGGTTCGGACTGTCTCCAACCAGCCATAATGTTGTGAGAGTGAAATTATGTCTAAGTCCAGCTTTGGTACATTAGAAGCAACTCTGAAACTTAACCTAAGCGTTTTTCGAAGCTACTTTTTGGCTAACTTCTTATAGGAAGGTCTAGGAGCTCTAAAAATGAACGTGCGCGTCTTTCACTCTTCCCGAGGGACTTAGAAGAATTTTGTGATATTTTTTATTAAAATGGTGTATAAGGGTATATATATAAATATATTTTATGCACTGTATATGAGCTGGCGATTTCTAAGTCTGTGGTTCCGAGAGGGGGTAACCAGGCTCACTAATAAAGGTCAAGCCACTTGGCTGCCAGAATGCCCTGCTTCAGCACAGACCAGAAAGGCATTGTGATAAGCGTATCCCCGGTATAGTCAGAGGTTAATGAGAGTCGTCCCCGTCCCCCCAGTATACGGCAAGAACCATGGACCCGGTACTTGTGGTTCGGACTGTCTCCAACCAGCCATAATGTTGTGAGAGTGAAATTATGTCTAAGTCCAGCTTTGGTACATTAGAAGCAACTCTGAAACTTATCCTAAGCGTTTTTCGAAGCTACTTTTTGGCTAACTTCTTATAGGAAGGTCTAGGAGCTCTGAAAATGAATGTGCGCGTCTTTCACTCTTCCCGAGGGACTTAGAAGAATTTTGTGATATTTTTTATTAAAATGGTGTATAAGGGTATATATATAAAAATATTTTATGCACTGTATATGAGCTGGCGATTTCTAAGTCTGTGGTTCCGAGAGGGGGTAACCAGGCTCACTAATAAAGGTCAAGCCACTTGGCTGCCAGAATGCCCTGCTTCAGCACAGACCAGAAAGGCATTGTGATAAGCGTATCCCCGGTATAGTCAGGGGTTAATGGGAGTCGTCCCCGTCCCCCCCAGTATACGCCCAGAACCATGGACCCGGTACTTGTGGTTCGGACTGTCTCCAACCAGCCATAATGTTGTGAGAGTGAAATTATGTCTAAGTCCAGCTTTGGTACATTAGAAGCAACTCTGAAACTTACCCTAAGCGTTTTTCGAAGCTACTTTTTGGCTAACTTCTTATAGGAAGGTCTAGGAGCTCTAAAAATGAACGTGCGCGTCTTTCACTCTTCCCGAGGGACTTAGAAGAATTTTGTGATATTTTTTATTAAAATGGTGTATAAGGGTATATATATAAATATATTTTATGCACTGTATATGAGCTGGCGATTTCTAAGTCTGTGGTTCCGAGAGGGGGTAACCAGGCTCACTAATAAAGGTCAAGCCACTTGGCTGCCAGAATGCCCTGCTTCAGCACAGACCAGAAAGGCATTGTGATAAGCGTATCCCCGGTATAGTCAGAGGTTAATGAGAGTCGTCCCCGTCCCCCCAGTATACGGCAAGAACCATGGACCCGGTACTTGTGGTTCGGACTGTCTCCAACCAGCCATAATGTTGTGAGAGTGAAATTATGTCTAAGTCCAGCTTTGGTACATTAGAAGCAACTCTGAAACTTATCCTAAGCGTTTTTCGAAGCTACTTTTTGGCTAACTTCTTATAGGAAGGTCTAGGAGCTCTGAAAATGAACGTGCGCGTCTTTCACTCTTCCCGAGGGACTTAGAAGAATTTTGTGATATTTTTTAATTAAAATGGTGTATAAGGGTATATATATAAATATATTTTATGCACTGTATATGAGCTGGCGATTTCTAAGTCTGTGGTTCCGAGAGGGGGTAAGCAGGCTCACTAATAAAGGTCAAGACACTTGGCTGCCAGAATGCCCTGCTTCAGCACAGACCAGAAAGGCATTGTGATAAGCGTATCCCCGGTATAGTCAGGGGTTAATGGGAGTCGTCCCCGTCCCCCCAGTATACGGCAAGAACCATGGACCCGGTACTTGTGGTTCGGACTGTCTCCAATCAGCCATAATGTTGTGAGAGTGAAATTATGTCTAAGTCCAGCTTTGGTACATTTGAAGCAACTCTGAAACTTAACCTAAGCGTTTTTCGAAGCTACTTTTTGGCTAACTTCTTATAGGAAGGTCTAGGAGCTCTGAAAATGAACGTGCGCGTCTTTCACTCTTCCCGAGGGACTTAGAAGAATTTTGTGATATTTTTTATTAAAATGGTGTATAAGGGTATATATATAAATATATTTTATGCACTGTATATGAGCTGGCGATTTCTAAGTCTGTGGTTCCGAGAGGGGGTAACCAGGCTCACTAATAAAGGTCAAGCCACTTGGCTGCCAGAATGCCCTGCTTCAGCACAGACCAGAAAGGCATTGTGATAAGCGTATCCCCGGTATAGTCAGGGGTTAATGGGAGTCGTCCCCGTCCCCCCCAGTATACGCCCAGAACCATGGACCCGGTACTTGTGGTTCGGACTGTCTCTAACCAGCCATAATGTTGTGAGAGTGAAATTATGTCTAAGTCCAGCTTTGGTACATTAGAAGCAACTCTGAAACTTACCCTAAGCGTTTTTCGAAGCTACTTTTTGGCTAACTTCTTATAGGAAAGTCTAGGAGCTCTGAAAATGAACGTGCGCGTCTTTCACTCTTCCCGAGGGACTTAGAAGAATTTTGTGATATTTTTTAATTAAAATGGTGTATAAGGGTATATATATAAATATATTTTATGCACTGTATATGAGCTGGCGATTTCTAAGTCTGTGGTTCCGAGAGGGGGTAACCAGGCTCACTAATAAAGGTCAAGCCACTTGGCTGCCAGAATGCCCTGCTTCAGCACAGACCAGAAAGGCATTGTGATAAGCGTATCCCCGGTATAGTCAGGGGTTAATGAGAGTCGTCCCCGTCCCCCCAGTATACGGCAAGAACCATGGACCCGGTACTTGTGGTTCGGACTGTCTCCAACCAGCCATAATGTTGTGAGAGTGAAATTATGTCTAAGTCCAGCTTTGGTACATTTGAAGCAACTCTGAAACTTAACCTAAGCGTTTTTCGAAGCTACTTTTTGGCTAACTTCTTATAGGAAGGTCTAGGAGCTCTGAAAATGAACGTGCGCGTCTTTCACTCTTCCCGAGGGACTTAGTAGGTTTTTGTGATATTTTTTATTAAAATGGTGTATAAGGGTATATATATAAATATATTTTATGCACTGTATATGAGCTGGCGATTTCTAAGTCTGTGGTTCCGAGAGGGGGTAACCAGGCTCACTAATAAAGGTCAAGCCACTTGGCTGCCAGAATGCCCTGCTTCAGCACAGACCAGAAAGGCATTGTGATAAGCGTATCCCCGGTATAGTCAGGGGTTAATGGGAGTCGTCCCCGTCCCCCCCAGTATACGCCCAGAACCATGAACCCGGTACTTGTGGTTCGGACTGTCTCTAACCAGCCATAATGTTGTGAGAGTGAAATTATGTCTAAGTCCAGCTTTGGTACATTAGAAGCAACTCTGAAACTTACCCTAAGCGTTTTTCGAAGCTACTTTTTGGCTAACTTCTTATAGGAAAGTCTAGGAGCTCTGAAAATGAACGTGCGCGTCTTTCACTCTTCCCGAGGGACTTAGAAGAATTTTGTGATATTTTTTAATTAAAATGGTGTATAAGGGTATATATATAAATATATTTTATGCACTGTATATGAGCTGGCGATTTCTAAGTCTGTGGTTCCGAGAGGGGGTAACCAGGCTCACTAATAAAGGTCAAGCCACTTGGCTGCCAGAATGCCCTGCTTCAGCACAGACCAGAAAGTCATTGTGATAAGCGTATCCCCGGTATAGTCAGGGGTTAATGAGAGTCGTCCCCGTCCCCCCAGTATACGGCAAGAACCATGGACCCGGTACTTGTGGTTCGGACTGTCTCCAACCAGCCATAATGTTGTGAGAGTGAAATTATGTCTAAGTCCAGCTTTGGTACATTAGAAGCAACTCTGAAACTTAACCTAAGCGTTTTTCGAAGCTACTTTTTGGCTAACTTCTTATAGGAAGGTATAGGAGCTCTGAAAATGAACGTGCGCGTCTTTCACTCTTCCCGAGGGACTTAGAAGAATTTTGTGATATTTATTATTAAAATGGTGTATAAGGGTATATATATAAATATATTTTATGCACTGTATATGAGCTGGCGATTTCTAAGTCTGTGGTTCCGAGAGGGGGTAACCAGGCTCACTAATAAAGGTCAAGCCACTTGGCTGCCAGAATGCCCTGCTTCAGCACAGACCAGAAAGGCATTGTGATAAGCGTATCCCCGGTATAGTCAGGGGTTAATGGGAGTCGTCCCCGTCCCCCCCAGTATACGCCCAGAACCATGTACCCGGTACTTGTGGTTCGGACTGTCTCCAACCAGCCATAATGTTGTGAGAGTGAAATTATGTCTAAGTCCAGCTTTGGTACATTAGAAGCAACTCTGAAACTTACCCTAAGCGTTTTTCGAAGCTACTTTTTGGCTAACTTCTTATAGGAAAGTCTAGGAGCTCTGAAAATGAACGTGCGCGTCTTTCACTCTTCCCGAGGGACTTAGAAGAATTTTGTGATATTTTTTATTAAAATGGTGTATAAGGGTATATATATAAATATATTTTATGCACTGTATATGAGCTGGCGATTTCTAAGTCTGTGGTTCCGAGAGGGGGTAACCAGGCTCACTAATAAAGGTCAAGCCACTTGGCTGCCAGAATGCCCTGCTTCAGCACAGACCAGAAAGGCATTGTGATAAGCGTATCCCCGGTATAGTCAGGGGTTAATGGGAGTCGTCCCCGTCCCCCCAGTATACGCCCAGAACCATGGACCCGGTACTTGTGGTTCGGACTGTCTCCAACCAGCCATAATGTTGTGAGAGTGAAATTATGTCTAAGTCCAGCTTTGGTACATTAGAAGCAACTCTGAAACTTAACCTAAGCGTTTTTCGAAGCTACTTTTTGGCTAACTTCTTATAGGAAGGTCTAGGAGCTCTAAAAATGAACGTGCGCGTCTTTCACTCTTCCCGAGGGACTTAGAAGAATTTTGTGATATTTATTATTAAAATGGTGTATAAGGGTATATATATAAATATATTTTATGCACTGTATATGAGCTGGCGATCTCTAAGTCTGTGGTTCCGAGAGGGGGTAACCAGGCTCACTAATAAAGGTCAAGCCACTTGGCTGCCAGAATGCCCTGCTTCAGCACAGACCAGAAAGGCATTGTGATAAGCGTATCCCCGGTATAGTCAGGGGTTAATGGGAGTCGTCCCCGTCATCCCAGTATACGGCAAGAACCATGGACCCGGTACTTGTGGTTCGGACTGTCTCCAACCAGCCATAATGTTGTGAGAGTGAAATTATGTCTAAGTCCAGCTTTGGTACATTAGAAGCAACTCTGAAACTTAACCTAAGCGTTTTTCGAAGCTACTTTTTGGCTAACTTCTTATAGGAAGGTATAGGAGCTCTGAAAATGAACGTGCGCGTCTTTCACTCTTCCCGAGGGACTTAGAAGAATTTTGTGATATTTATTATTAAAATGGTGTATAAGGGTATATATATAAATATATTTTATGCACTGTATATGAGCTGGCGATTTCTAAGTCTGTGGTTCCGAGAGGGGGTAACCAGGCTCACTAATAAAGGTCAAGCCACTTGGCTGCCAGAATGCCCTGCTTCAGCACAGACCAGAAAGGCATTGTGATAAGCGTATCCCCGGTATAGTCAGGGGTTAATGGGAGTCGTCCCCGTCCCCCCCAGTATACGCCCAGAACCATGTACCCGGTACTTGTGGTTCGGACTGTCTCCAACCAGCCATAATGTTGTGAGAGTGAAATTATGTCTAAGTCCAGCTTTGGTACATTAGAAGCAACTCTGAAACTTACCCTAAGCGTTTTTCGAAGCTACTTTTTGGCTAACTTCTTATAGGAAAGTCTAGGAGCTCTGAAAATGAACGTGCGCGTCTTTCACTCTTCCCGAGGGACTTAGAAGAATTTTGTGATATTTTTTATTAAAATGGTGTATAAGGGTATATATATAAATATATTTTATGCACTGTATATGAGCTGGCGATTTCTAAGTCTGTGGTTCCGAGAGGGGGTAACCAGGCTCACTAATAAAGGTCAAGCCACTTGGCTGCCAGAATGCCCTGCTTCAGCACAGACCAGAAAGGCATTGTGATAAGCGTATCCCCGGTATAGTCAGGGGTTAATGGGAGTCGTCCCCGTCCCCCCAGTATACGCCCAGAACCATGGACCCGGTACTTGTGGTTCGGACTGTCTCCAACCAGCCATAATGTTGTGAGAGTGAAATTATGTCTAAGTCCAGCTTTGGTACATTAGAAGCAACTCTGAAACTTAACCTAAGCGTTTTTCGAAGCTACTTTTTGGCTAACTTCTTATAGGAAGGTCTAGGAGCTCTAAAAATGAACGTGCGCGTCTTTCACTCTTCCCGAGGGACTTAGAAGAATTTTGTGATATTTATTATTAAAATGGTGTATAAGGGTATATATATAAATATATTTTATGCACTGTATATGAGCTGGCGATTTCTAAGTCTGTGGTTCCGAGAGGGGGTAACCAGGCTCACTAATAAAGGTCAAGCCACTTGGCTGCCAGAATGCCCTGCTTCAGCACAGACCAGAAAGGCATTGTGATAAGCGTATCCCCGGTATAGTCAGGGGTTAATGGGAGTCGTCCCCGTCCCCCCCAGTATACGCCCAGAACCATGTACCCGGTACTTGTGGTTCGGACTGTCTCCAACCAGCCATAATGTTGTGAGAGTGAAATTATGTCTAAGTCCAGCTTTGGTACATTAGAAGCAACTCTGAAACTTACCCTAAGCGTTTTTCGAAGCTACTTTTTGGCTAACTTCTTATAGGAAAGTCTAGGAGCTCTGAAAATGAACGTGCGCGTCTTTCACTCTTCCCGAGGGACTTAGAAGAATTTTGTGATATTTTTTATTAAAATGGTGTATAAGGGTATATATATAAATATATTTTATGCACTGTATATGAGCTGGCGATTTCTAAGTCTGTGGTTCCGAGAGGGGGTAACCAGGCTCACTAATAAAGGTCAAGCCACTTGGCTGCCAGAATGCCCTGCTTCAGCACAGACCAGAAAGGCATTGTGATAAGCGTATCCCCGGTATAGTCAGAGGTTAATGAGAGTCGTCCCCGTCCCCCCAGTATACGGCAAGAACCATGGACCCGGTACTTGTGGTTCGGACTGTCTCCAACCAGCCATAATGTTGTGAGAGTGAAATTATGTCTAAGTCCAGCTTTGGTACATTAGAAGCAACTCTGAAACTTATCCTAAGCGTTTTTCGAAGCTACTTTTTGGCTAACTTCTTATAGGAAGGTCTAGGAGCTCTGAAAATGAATGTGCGCGTCTTTCACTCTTCCCGAGGGACTTAGAAGAATTTTGTGATATTTTTTATTAAAATGGTGTATAAGGGTATATATATAAAAATATTTTATGCACTGTATATGAGCTGGCGATTTCTAAGTCTGTGGTTCCGAGAGGGGGTAACCAGGCTCACTAATAAAGGTCAAGCCACTTGGCTGCCAGAATGCCCTGCTTCAGCACAGACCAGAAAGGCATTGTGATAAGCGTATCCCCGGTATAGTCAGGGGTTAATGGGAGTCGTCCCCGTCCCCCCCAGTATACGCCCAGAACCATGGACCCGGTACTTGTGGTTCGGACTGTCTCCAACCAGCCATAATGTTGTGAGAGTGAAATTATGTCTAAGTCCAGCTTTGGTACATTAGAAGCAACTCTGAAACTTACCCTAAGCGTTTTTCGAAGCTACTTTTTGGCTAACTTCTTATAGGAAGGTCTAGGAGCTCTAAAAATGAACGTGCGCGTCTTTCACTCTTCCCGAGGGACTTAGAAGAATTTTGTGATATTTTTTATTAAAATGGTGTATAAGGGTATATATATAAATATATTTTATGCACTGTATATGAGCTGGCGATTTCTAAGTCTGTGGTTCCGAGAGGGGGTAAGCAGGCTCACTAATAAAGGTCAAGCCACTTGGCTGCCAGAATGCCCTGCTTCAGCACAGACCAGAAAGGCATTGTGATAAGCGTATCCCCGGTATAGTCAGGGGTTAATGGGAGTCGTCCCCGTCCCCCCAGTATACGGCAAGAACCATGGACCCGGTACTTGTGGTTCGGACTGTCTCCAATCAGCCATAATGTTGTGAGAGTGAAATTATGTCTAAGTCCAGCTTTGGTACATTAGAAGCAACTCTGAAACTTAACCTAAGCGTTTTTCGAAGCTACTTTTTGGCTAACTTCTTAAAGGAAGGTCTAGGAGCTCTAAAAATGAACGTGCGCGTCTTTCACTCTTCCCGAGGGACTTAGAAGAATTTTGTGATATTTTTTATTAAAATGGTGTATAAGGGTATATATATAAATATATTTTATGCACTGTATATGAGCTGGCGATTTCTAAGTCTGTGGTTCCGAGAGGGGGTAACCAGGCTCACTAATAAAGGTCAAGCCACTTGGCTGCCAGAATGCCCTGCTTCAGCACAGACCAGAAAGGCATTGTGATAAGCGTATCCCCGGTATAGTCAGGGGTTAATGGGAGTCGTCCCCGTCCCCCCCAGTATACGCCCAGAACCATGGACCCGGTACTTGTGGTTCGGACTGTCTCCAACCAGCCATAATGTTGTGAGAGTGAAATTATGTCTAAGTCCAGCTTTGGTACATTAGAAGCAACTCTGAAACTTACCCTAAGCGTTTTTCGAAGCTACTTTTTGGCTAACTTCTTATAGGAAAGTCTAGGAGCTCTGAAAATGAACGTGCGCGTCTTTAACTCTTCCCGAGGGACTTAGAAGAATTATGTGATATTTTTTAATTAAAATGGTGTATAAGGGTATATATATAAATATATTTTATGCACTGTATATGAGCTGGCGATTTCTAAGTCTGTGGTTCCGAGAGGGGGTAACCAGGCTCACTAATAAAGGTCAAGCCACTTGGCTGCCAGAATGCCCTGCTTCAGCACAGACCAGAAAGGCATTGTGATAAGCGTATCCCCGGTATAGTCAGGGGTTAATGAGAGTCGTCCCCGTCCCCGTCCCCCCAGTATACGGCAAGAACCATGGACCCGGTACTTGTGGTTCGGACTGTCTCCAACCAGCCATAATGTTGTGAGAGTGAAATTATGTCTAAGTCCAGCTTTGGTACATTAGAAGCAACTCTGAAACTTACCCTAAGCGTTTTTCGAAGCTACTTTTTGGCTAACTTCTTATAGGAAAGTCTAGGAGCTCTGAAAATGAACGTGCGCGTCTTTCACTCTTCCCGAGGGACTTAGAAGAATTTTGTGATATTTTTTAATTAAAATGGTGTATAAGGGTATATATATAAATATATTTTATGCACTGTATATGAGCTGGCGATTTCTAAGTCTGTGGTTCCGAGAGGGGATAACCAGGCTCACTAATAAAGGTCAAGCCACTTGGCTGCCAGAATGCCCTGCTTCAGCACAGACCAGAAAGGCATTGTGATAAGCGTATCCCCGGTATAGTCAGGGGTTAATGGGAGTCGTCCCCGTCCCCCCCAGTATACGCCCAGAACCATGGACCCGGTACTTGTGGTTCGGACTGTCTCCAACCAGCCATAATGTTGTGAGAGTGAAATTATGTCTAAGTCCAGCTTTGGTACATTAGAAGCAACTCTGAAACTTACCCTAAGCGTTTTTCGAAGCTACTTTTTGGCTAACTTCTTATAGGAAGGTGTAGGAGCTCTGAAAATGAACGTGCGCGTCTTTCACTCTTCCCGAGGGACTTAGAAGAATTTTGTGATATTTTTTAATTAAAATGGTGTATAAGGGTATATATATAAATATATTTTATGCACTGTATATGAGCTGGCGATTTCTAAGTCTGTGGTTCCGAGAGGGGGTAAGCAGGCTCACTAATAAAGGTCAAGCCACTTGGCTGCCAGAATGCCCTGCTTCAGCACAGACCAGAAAGGCATTGTGATAAGCGTATCCCCGGTATAGTCAGGGGTTAATGGGAGTCGTCCCCGTCCCCCCAGTATACGGCAAGAACCATGGACCCGGTACTTGTGGTTCGGACTGTCTCCAATCAGCCATAATGTTGTGAGAGTGAAATTATGTCTAAGTCCAGCTTTGGTACATTAGAAGCAACTCTGAAACTTAACCTAAGCGTTTTTCGAAGCTACTTTTTGGCTAACTTCTTATAGGAAGGTCTAGGAGCTCTAAAAATGAACGTGCGCGTCTTTCACTCTTCCCGAGGGACTTAGAAGAATTTTGTGATATTTTTTATTAAAATGGTGTATAAGGGTATATATATAAATATATTTTATGCACTGTATATGAGCTGGCGATTTCTAAGTCTGTGGTTCCGAAAGGGGGTAACCAGGCTCACTAATAAAGGTCAAGCCACTTGGCTGCCAGAATGCCCTGCTTCAGCACAGACCAGAAAGGCATTGTGATAAGCGTATCCCCGGTATAGTCAGGGGTTAATGGGAGTCGTCCCCGTCCCCCCCAGTATACGCCCAGAACCATGGACCCGGTACTTGTGGTTCGGACTGTCTCCAACCAGCCATAATGTTGTGAGAGTGAAATTATGTCTAAGTCCAGCTTTGGTACATTAGAAGCAACTCTGAAACTTACCCTAAGCGTTTTTCGAAGCTACTTTTTGGCTAACTTCTTATAGGAAAGTCTAGGAGCTCTGAAAATGAACGTGCGCGTCTTTAACTCTTCCCGAGGGACTTAGAAGAATTATGTGATATTTTTTAATTAAAATGGTGTATAAGGGTATATATATAAATATATTTTATGCACTGTATATGAGCTGGCGATTTCTAAGTCTGTGGTTCCGAGAGGGGGTAACCAGGCTCACTAATAAAGGTCAAGCCACTTGGCTGCCAGAATGCCCTGCTTCAGCACAGACCAGAAAGGCATTGTGATAAGCGTATCCCCGGTATAGTCAGGGGTTAATGAGAGTCGTCCCCGTCCCCGTCCCCCCAGTATACGGCAAGAACCATGGACCCGGTACTTGTGGTTCGGACTGTCTCCAACCAGCCATAATGTTGTGAGAGTGAAATTATGTCTAAGTCCAGCTTTGGTACATTAGAAGCAACTCTGAAACTTAACCTAAGCGTTTTTCGAAGCTACTTTTTGGCTAACTTCTTATAGGAAGGTCTAGGAGCTCTGAAAATGAACGTGCGCGTCTGTCACTCTTCCCGAGGGACTTAGAAGAATTTTGTGATATTTTTTATTAAAATGGTGTATAAGGGTATATATATAAATATATTTTATGCACTGTATATGAGCTGGCGATTTCTAAGTCTGTGGTTCCGAGAGGGGGTAACCAGGCTCACTAATAAAGGTCAAGCCACTTGGCTGCCAGAATGCCCTGCTTCAGCACAGACCAGAAAGGCCTTGTGATAAGCGTATCCCCGGTATAGTCAGGGGTTAATGAGAGTCGTCCCCGTCCCCCCAGTATACGGCAAGAACCATGGACCCGGTACTTGTGGTTCGGACTGTCTCCAACCAGCCATAATGTTGTGAGAGTGAAATTATGTCTAAGTCCAGCTTTGGTACATTAGAAGCAACTCTGAAACTTAACCTAAGCGTTTTTCGAAGCTACTTTTTGGCTAACTTCTTATAGGAAGGTATAGGAGCTCTGAAAATGAACGTGCGCGTCTTTCACTCTTCCCGAGGGACTTAGAAGAATTTTGTGATATTTTTTATTAAAATGGTGTATAAGGGTATATACTGTATATAAAAATATTTTATGCACTGTATATGAGCTGGCGATTTCTAAGTCTGTGGTTCCGAGAGGGGGTAACCAGGCTCACTAATAAAGGTCAAGCCACTTGGCTGCCAGAATGCCCTGCTTCAGCACAGACCAGAAAGGCATTGTGATAAGCGTATCCCCGGTATAGTCAGGGGTTAATGGGAGTCGTCCCCGTCCCCCCCAGTATACGCCCAGAACCATGGACCCGGTACTTGTGGTTCGGACTGTCTCCAACCAGCCATAATGTTGTGAGAGTGAAATTATGTCTAAGTCCAGCT
Organism: Ascaphus truei; assembly: GCF_040206685.1. Lineage (NCBI taxonomy): Eukaryota > Metazoa > Chordata > Amphibia > Anura > Ascaphidae > Ascaphus > Ascaphus truei. The sequence goes on along the minus strand of NW_027457173.1, from coordinate 43,047 downwards.
TTGGTACATTAGAAGCAACTCTGAAACTTACCCTAAGCGTTTTTCGAAGCTACTTTTTGGCTAACTTCTTATAGGAAGGTCTAGGAGCTCTAAAAATGAACGTGCGCGTCTTTCACTCTTCCCGAGGGACTTAGAAGAATTTTGTGATATTTTTTATTAAAATGGTGTATAAGGGTATATATATAAATATATTTTATGCACTGTATATGAGCTGGCGATTTCTAAGTCTGTGGTTCCGAGAGGGGGTAAGCAGGCTCACTAATAAAGGTCAAGCCACTTGGCTGCCAGAATGCCCTGCTTCAGCACAGACCAGAAAGGCATTGTGATAAGCGTATCCCCGGTATAGTCAGGGGTTAATGGGAGTCGTCCCCGTCCCCCCAGTATACGGCAAGAACCATGGACCCGGTACTTGTGGTTCGGACTGTCTCCAATCAGCCATAATGTTGTGAGAGTGAAATTATGTCTAAGTCCAGCTTTGGTACATTAGAAGCAACTCTGAAACTTAACCTAAGCGTTTTTCGAAGCTACTTTTTGGCTAACTTCTTATAGGAAGGTCTAGGAGCTCTAAAAATGAACGTGCGCGTCTTTCACTCTTCCCGAGGGACTTAGAAGAATTTTGTGATATTTTTTATTAAAATGGTGTATAAGGGTATATATATAAATATATTTTATGCACTGTATATGAGCTGGCGATTTCTAAGTCTGTGGTTCCGAGAGGGGGTAACCAGGCTCACTAATAAAGGTCAAGCCACTTGGCTGCCAGAATGCCCTGCTTCAGCACAGACCAGAAAGGCATTGTGATAAGCGTATCCCCGGTATAGTCAGGGGTTAATGGGAGTCGTCCCCGTCCCCCCCAGTATACGCCCAGAACCATGGACCCGGTACTTGTGGTTCGGACTGTCTCCAACCAGCCATAATGTTGTGAGAGTGAAATTATGTCTAAGTCCAGCTTTGGTACATTAGAAGCAACTCTGAAACTTACCCTAAGCGTTTTTCGAAGCTACTTTTTGGCTAACTTCTTATAGGAAAGTCTAGGAGCTCTGAAAATGAACGTGCGCGTCTTTAACTCTTCCCGAGGGACTTAGAAGAATTATGTGATATTTTTTAATTAAAATGGTGTATAAGGGTATATATATAAATATATTTTATGCACTGTATATGAGCTGGCGATTTCTAAGTCTGTGGTTCCGAGAGGGGGTAACCAGGCTCACTAATAAAGGTCAAGCCACTTGGCTGCCAGAATGCCCTGCTTCAGCACAGACCAGAAAGGCATTGTGATAAGCGTATCCCCGGTATAGTCAGGGGTTAATGAGAGTCGTCCCCGTCCCCGTCCCCCCAGTATACGGCAAGAACCATGGACCCGGTACTTGTGGTTCGGACTGTCTCCAACCAGCCATAATGTTGTGAGAGTGAAATTATGTCTAAGTCCAGCTTTGGTACATTAGAAGCAACTCTGAAACTTAACCTAAGCGTTTTTCGAAGCTACTTTTTGGCTAACTTCTTATAGGAAGGTCTAGGAGCTCTGAAAATGAACGTGCGCGTCTGTCACTCTTCCCGAGGGACTTAGAAGAATTTTGTGATATTTTTTATTAAAATGGTGTATAAGGGTATATATATAAATATATTTTATGCACTGTATATGAGCTGGCGATTTCTAAGTCTGTGGTTCCGAGAGGGGGTAACCAGGCTCACTAATAAAGGTCAAGCCACTTGGCTGCCAGAATGCCCTGCTTCAGCACAGACCAGAAAGGCATTGTGATAAGCGTATCCCCGGTATAGTCAGGGGTTAATGGGAGTCGTCCCCGTCCCCCCCAGTATACGCCCAGAACCATGGACCCGGTACTTGTGGTTCGGACTGTCTCCAACCAGCCATAATGTTGTGAGAGTGAAATTATGTCTAAGTCCAGCTTTGGTACATTAGAAGCAACTCTGAAACTTACCCTAAGCGTTTTTCGAAGCTACTTTTTGGCTAACTTCTTATAGGAAGGTCTAGGAGCTCTAAAAATGAACGTGCGCGTCTTTCACTCTTCCCGAGGGACTTAGAAGAATTTTGTGATATTTTTTATTAAAATGGTGTATAAGGGTATATATATAAATATATTTTATGCACTGTATATGAGCTGGCGATTTCTAAGTCTGTGGTTCCGAGAGGGGGTAACCAGGCTCACTAATAAAGGTCAAGCCACTTGGCTGCCAGAATGCCCTGCTTCAGCACAGACCAGAAAGGCATTGTGATAAGCGTATCCCCGGTATAGTCAGGGGTTAATGAGAGTCGTCCCCGTCCCCCCAGTATACGGCAAGAACCATGGACCCGGTACTTGTGGTTCGGACTGTCTCCAACCAGCCATAATGTTGTGAGAGTGAAATTATGTCTAAGTCCAGCTTTGGTACATTAGAAGCAACTCTGAAACTTAACCTAAGCGTTTTTCGAAGCTACTTTTTGGCTAACTTCTTATAGGATGGTATAGGAGCTCTGAAAATGAACGTGCGCGTCTTTCACTCTTCCCGAGGGACTTAGAAGAATTTTGTGATATTTTTTATTAAAATGGTGTATAAGGGTATATATATAAAAATATTTTATGCACTGTATATGAGCTGGCGATTTCTAAGTCTGTAGTTCCGAGAGGGGGTAACCAGGCTCACTAATAAAGGTCAAGCCACTTGGCTGCCAGAATGCCCTGCTTCAGCACAGACCAGAAAGGCATTGTGATAAGCGTATCCCCGGTATAGTCAGGGGTTAATGGGAGTCGTCCCCGTCCCCCCCAGTATACGCCCAGAACCATGGACCCGGTACTTGTGGTTCGGACTGTCTCCAACCAGCCATAATGTTGTGAGAGTGAAATTATGTCTAAGTCCAGCTTTGGTACATTAGAAGCAACTCTGAAACTTACCCTAAGCGTTTTTCGAAGCTACTTTTTGGCTAACTTCTTATAGGAAGGTCTAGGAGCTCTAAAAATGAACGTGCGCGTCTTTCACTCTTCCCGAGGGACTTAGAAGAATTTTGTGATATTTTTTAATTAAAATGGTGTATAAGGGTATATATATAAATATATTTTATGCACTGTATATGAGCTGGCGATTTCTAAGTCTGTGGTTCCGAGAGGGGGTAAGCAGGCTCACTAATAAAGGTCAAGCCACTTGGCTGCCAGAATGCCCTGCTTCAGCACAGACCAGAAAGGCATTGTGATAAGCGTATCCCCGGTATAGTCAGGGGTTAATGGGAGTCGTCCCCGTCCCCCCAGTATACGGCAAGAACCATGGACCCGGTACTTGTGGTTCGGACTGTCTCCAATCAGCCATAATGTTGTGAGAGTGAAATTATGTCTAAGTCCAGCTTTGGTACATTAGAAGCAACTCTGAAACTTAACCTAAGCGTTTTTCGAAGCTACTTTTTGGCTAACTTCTTATAGGAAAGTCTAGGAGCTCTGAAAATGAACGTGCGCGTCTTTCACTCTTCCCGAGGGACTTAGAAGAATTTTGTGATATTTTTTAATTAAAATGGTGTATAAGGGTATATATATAAATATATTTTATGCACTGTATATGAGCTGGCGATTTCTAAGTCTGTGGTTCCGAGAGGGGGTAACCAGGCTCACTAATAAAGGTCAAGCCACTTGGCTGCCAGAATGCCCTGCTTCAGCACAGACCAGAAAGGCATTGTGATAAGCGTATCCCCGGTATAGTCAGGGGTTAATGAGAGTCGTCCCCGTCTCCGTCCCCCCAGTATACGGCAAGAACCATGGACCCGGTACTTGTGGTTCGGACTGTCTCCAACCGGCCATAATGTTGTGAGAGTGAAATTATGTCTAAGTCCAGCTTTGGTACATTAGAAGCAACTCTGAAACTTAACCTAAGCGTTTTTCGAAGCTACTTTTTGGCTAACTTCTTATAGGAAGGTATAGGAGCTCTGAAAATGAACGTGCGCGTCTTTCACTCTTCCCGAGGGACTTAGAAGAATTTTGTGATATTTTTTAATTAAAATGGTGTATAAGGGTATATATATAAATATATTTTATGCACTGTATATGAGCTGGCGATTTCTAAGTCTGTGGTTCCGAGAGGGGGTAACCAGGCTCACTAATAAAGGTCAAGCCACTTGGCTGCCAGAATGCCCTGCTTCAGCACAGACCAGAAAGGCATTGTGATAAGCGTATCCCCGGTATAGTCAGGGGTTAATGGGAGTCCCCCCCGTCCCCCCCAGTATACGCCCAGAACCATGGACCCGGTACTTGTGGTTCGGACTGTCTCCAACCAGCCATAATGTTGTGAGAGTGAAATTATGTCTAAGTCCAGCTTTGGTACATTAGAAGCAACTCTGAAACTTACCCTAAGCGTTTTTCGAAGCTACTTTTTGGCTAACTTCTTATAGGAAGGTCTAGGAGCTCTAAAAATGAACGTGCGCGTCTTTCACTCTTCCCGAGGGACTTAGAAGAATTTTGTGATATTTTTTAATTAAAATGGTGTATAAGGGTATATATATAAATATATTTTATGCACTGTATATGAGCTGGCGATTTCTAAGTCTGTGGTCCGAGAGGGGGTAAGCAGGCTCACTAATAAAGGTCAAGCCACTTGGCTGCCAGAATGCCCTGCTTCAGCACAGACCAGAAAGGCATTGTGATAAGCGTATCCCCGGTATAGTCAGGGGTTAATGGGAGTCGTCCCCGTCCCCCCCAGTATACGGCAAGAACCATGGACCCGGTACTTGTGGTTCGGACTGTCTCCAATCAGCCATAATGTTGTGAGAGTGAAATTATGTCTAAGTCCAGCTTTGGTACATTAGAAGCAACTCTGAAACTTACCCTAAGCGTTTTTCGAAGCTACTTTTTGGCTAACTTCTTATAGGAAGGTCTAGGAGCTCTAAAAATGAACGTGCGCGTCTTTCACTCTTCCCGAGGGACTTAGAAGAATTTTGTGATATTTTTTAATTAAAATGGTGTATAAGGGTATATATATAAATATATTTTATGCACTGTATATGAGCTGGCGATTTCTAAGTCTGTGGTCCGAGAGGGGGTAAGCAGGCTCACTAATAAAGGTCAAGCCACTTGGCTGCCAGAATGCCCTGCTTCAGCACAGACCAGAAAGGCATTGTGATAAGCGTATCCCCGGTATAGTCAGGGGTTAATGGGAGTCGTCCCCGTCCCCCCAGTATACGGCAAGAACCATGGACCCGGTACTTGTGGTTCGGACTGTCTCCAATCAGCCATAATGTTGTGAGAGTGAAATTATGTCTAAGTCCAGCTTTGGGACATTAGAAGCAACTCTGAAACTTAACCTAAGCGTTTTTCGAAGCTACTTTTTGGCTAACTTCTTATAGGAAGGTCTAGGAGCTCTGAAAATGTACGTGCGCGTCTTTCACTCTTCCCGAGGGACTTAGAAGAATTTTGTGATATTTTTTATTAAAACGGTGTACAGTATAAGGGTATATATATAAATATATTTTATGCACTGTATATGAGCTGGCGATTTCTAAGTCTGTGGTTCCGAGAGGGGGTAACCAGGCTCACTAATAAAGGTCAAGCCACTTGGCTGCCAGAATGCCCTGCTTCAGCACAGACCAGAAAGGCATTGTGATAAGCGTATCCCCGGTATAGTCAGGGGTTAATGGGAGTCGTCCCCGTCCCCCCCCAGTATACGCCCAGAACCATGGACCCGGTACTTGTGGTTCGGACTGTCTCTAACCAGCCATAATGTTGTGAGAGTGAAATTATTTCTAAGTCCAGCTTTGGTACATTAGAAGCAACTCTGAAACTTACCCTAAGCGTTTCTCGAAGCTACTTTTTGGCTAACTTCTTATAGGAAAGTCTAGGAGCTCTGAAAATGAACGTGCGCGTCTTTCACTCTTCCCGAGGGACTTAGAAGAATTTTGTGATATTTTTTAATTAAAATGGTGTATAAGGGTATATATATAAATATATTTTATGCACTGTATATGAGCTGGCGATTTCTAAGTCTGTGGTTCCGAGAGGGGGTAACCAGGCTCACTAATAAAGGTCAAGCCACTTGGCTGCCAGAATGCCCTGCTTCAGCACAGACCAGAAAGGCATTGTGATAAGCGTATCCCCGGTATAGTCAGGGGTTAATGAGAGTCGTCCCCGTCCCCGTCCCCCCAGTATACAGTACGGCAAGAACCATGGACCCGGTACTTGTGGTTCGGACTGTCTCCAACCAGCCATAATGTTGTGAGAGTGAAATTATGTCTAAGTCCAGCTTTGGTACATTAGAAGCAACTCTGAAACTTAACCTAAGCGTTTTTCGAAGCTACTTTTTGGCTAACGTCTTATAGGAAGGTCTAGAAACTCTGAAAATGAACGTGCGCGTCTGTCACTCTTCCCGAGGGACTTAGAAGAATTTTGTGATATTTTTTATTAAAATGGTGTATAAGGGTATATATATAAATATATTTTATGCACTGTATATGAGCTGGCGATTTCTAAGTCTGTGGTTCCGAGAGGGGGTAACCAGGCTCACTAATAAAGGTCAAGCCACTTGGCTGCCAGAATGCCCTGCTTCAGCACAGACCAGAAAGGCATTGTGATAAGCGTATCCCCGGTATAGTCAGGTGTTAATGGGAGTCGTCCCCGTCCCCCCAGTATACGCCTAGAACCATGGACCCGGTACTTGTGGTACGGACTGTCTCCAACCAGCCATAATGTTGTGAGAGTGAAATTATGTCTAAGTCCAGCTTTGGTACATTAGAAGCAACTCTGAAACTTACCCTAAGCGTTTTTCGAAGCTACTTTTTGGCTAACTTCTTATAGGAAAGTCTAGGAGCTCTGAAAATGAACGTGCGCGTCTTTCACTCTTCCCGAGGGACTTAGAAGAATTTTGTGATATTTTTTAATTAAAATGGTGTATAAGGGTATATATATAAATATATTTTATGCACTGTATATGAGCTGGCGATTTCTAAGTCTGTGGTTCCGAGAGGGGGTAACCAGGCTCACTAATAAAGGTCAAGCCACTTGGCTGCCAGAATGCCCTGCTTCAGCACAGACCAGAAAGGCATTGTGATAAGCGTATCCCCGGTATAGTCAGGGGTTAATGGGAGTCGTCCCCGTCCCCCCAGTATACGCCCAGAACCATGGACCCGGTACTTGTGGTTCGGACTGTCTCCAACCAGCCATAATGTTGTGAGAGTGAAATTATGTCTAAGTCCAGCTTTGGTACATTAGAAGCAACTCTGAAACTTAACCTAAGCGTTTTTCGAAGCTACTTTTTGGCTAACTTCTTATAGGAAGGTATAGGAGCTCTGAAAATGAACGTGCGCGTCTTTCACTCTTCCCGAGGGACTTAGAAGAATTTTGTGATATTTTTTATTAAAATGGTGTATAAGGGTATATATATAAATATATTTTATGCACTGTATATGAGCTGGCGATTTCTAAGTCTGTGGTTCCGAGAGGGGGTAACCAGGCTCACTAATAAAGGTCAAGCCACTTGGCTGCCAGAATGCCCTGCTTCAGCACAGACCAGAAAGGCATTGTGATAAGCGTATCCCCGGTATAGTCAGGGGTTAATGGGAGTCGTCCCCGTCCCCCCCAGTATACGCCCAGAACCATGGACCCGGTACTTGTGGTTCGGACTGTCTCCAACCAGCCATAATGTTGTGAGAGTGAAATTATGTCTAAGTCCAGCTTTGGTACATTAGAAGCAACTCTGAAACTTACCCTAAGCGTTTTTCGAAGCTACTTTTTGGCTAACTTCTTATAGGAAAGTCTAGGAGCTCTGAAAATGAACGTGCGCGTCTTTCACTCTTCCCGAGGGACTTAGAAGAATTTTGTGATATTTTTTAATTAAAATGGTGTATAAGGGTATATATATAAATATATTTTATGCACTGTATATGAGCTGGCGATTTCTAAGTCTGTGGTTCCGAGAGGGGGTAACCAGGCTCACTAATAAAGGTCAAGCCACTTGGCTGCCAGAATGCCCTGCTTCAGCACAGACCAGAAAGGCATTGTGATAAGCGTATCCCCGGTATAGTCAGGGGTTAATGAGAGTCGTCCCCGTCCCCGTCCCCCCAGTATACGGCAAGAACCATGGACCCGGTACTTGTGGTTCGGACTGTCTCCAACCAGCCATAATGTTGTGAGAGTGAAATTATGTCTAAGTCCAGCTTTGGTACATTAGAAGCAACTCTGAAACTTAACCTAAGCGTTTTTCGAAGCTACTTTTTGGCTAACGTCTTATAGGAAGGTCTAGGAGCTCTGAAAATGAACGTGCTCGTCTGTCACTCTTCCCGAGGGACTTAGAAGAATTTTGTGATATTTTTTATTAAAATGGTGTATAAGGGTATATATATAAATATATTTTATGCACTGTATATGAGCTGGCGATTTCTAAGTCTGTGGTTCCGAGAGGGGGTAACCAGGCTCACTAATAAAGGTCAAGCCACTTGGCTGCCAGAATGCCCTGCTTCAGCACAGACCAGAAAGGCATTGTGATAAGCGTATCCCCGGTATAGTCAGGGGTTAATGGGAGTCGTCCCCGTCCCCCCAGTATACGCCTAGAACCATGGACCCGGTACTTGTGGTTCGGACTGTCTCCAACCAGCCATAATGTTGTGAGAGTGAAATTATGTCTAAGTCCAGCTTTGGTAAATTAGAAGCAACTCTGAAACTTAACCTAAGCGTTTTTCGAAGCTACTTTTTGGCTAACTTCTTATAGGAAGGTCTAGGAGCTCTAAAAATGAACGTGCGCGTCTTTCACTCTTCCCGAGGGACTTAGAAGAATTTTGTGATATTTTTTATTAAAATGGTGTATAAGGGTATATATATAAATATATTTTATGCACTGTATATGAGCTGGCGATTTCTAAGTCTGTGGTTCCGAGAGGGGGTAACCAGGCTCACTAATAAAGGTCAAGCCACTTGGCTGCCAGAATGCCCTGCTTCAGCACAGACCAGAAAGGCATTGTGATAAGCGTATCCCCGGTATAGTCAGGGGTTAATGGGAGTCGTCCCCGTCCCCCCAGTATACGGCAAGAACCATGGACCCGGTACTTGTGGTTCGGACTGTCTCCAACCAGCCATAATGTTGTGAGAGTGAAATTATGTCTAAGTCCAGCTTTGGTACATTAGAAGCAACTCTGAAACTTAACCTAAGCGTTTTTCGAAGCTACTTTTTGGCTAACTTCTTATAGGAAGGTCTAGGAGCTCTAAAAATGAACGTGCGCGTCTTTCACTCTTCCCGAGGGACTTAGAAGAATTTTGTGATATTTTTTATTAAAATGGTGTATAAGGGTATATATATAAATATATTTTATGCACTGTATATGAGCTGGCGATTTCTAAGTCTGTGGTTCCGAGAGGGGGTAACCAGGCTCACTAATAAAGGTCAAGCCACTTGGCTGCCAGAATGCCCTGCTTCAGCACAGACCAGAAAGGCATTGTGATAAGCGTATCCCCGGTATAGTCAGAGGTTAATGAGAGTCGTCCCCGTCCCCCCAGTATACGGCAAGAACCATGGACCCGGTACTTGTGGTTCGGACTGTCTCCAACCAGCCATAATGTTGTGAGAGTGAAATTATGTCTAAGTCCAGCTTTGGTACATTAGAAGCAACTCTGAAACTTATCCTAAGCGTTTTTCGAAGCTACTTTTTGGCTAACTTCTTATAGGAAGGTCTAGGAGCTCTGAAAATGAACGTGCGCGTCTTTCACTCTTCCCGAGGGACTTAGAAGAATTTTTTGATATTTTTTAATTAAAATGGTGTATAAGGGTATATATATAAATATATTTTATGCACTGTATATGAGCTGGCGATTTCTAAGTCTGTGGTTCCGAGAGGGGGTAAGCAGGCTCACTAATAAAGGTCAAGACACTTGGCTGCCAGAATGCCCTGCTTCAGCACAGACCAGAAAGGCATTGTGATAAGCGTATCCCCGGTATAGTCAGGGGTTAATGGGAGTCGTCCCCGTCCCCCCAGTATACGGCAAGAACCATGGACCCGGTACTTGTGGTTCGGACTGTCTCCAATCAGCCATAATGTTGTGAGAGTGAAATTATGTCTAAGTCCAGCTTTGGTACATTTGAAGCAACTCTGAAACTTAACCTAAGCGTTTTTCGAAGCTACTTTTTGGCTAACTTCTTATAGGAAGGTCTAGGAGCTCTGAAAATGAACGTGCGCGTCTTTCACTCTTCCCGAGGGACTTAGAAGAATTTTGTGATATTTTTTATTAAAATGGTGTATAAGGGTATATATATAAATATATTTTATGCACTGTATATGAGCTGGCGATTTCTAAGTCTGTGGTTCCGAGAGGGGGTAACCAGGCTCACTAATAAAGGTCAAGCCACTTGGCTGCCAGAATGCCCTGCTTCAGCACAGACCAGAAAGGCATTGTGATAAGCGTATCCCCGGTATAGTCAGGGGTTAATGGGAGTCGTCCCCGTCCCCCCCAGTATACGCCCAGAACCATGGACCCGGTACTTGTGGTTCGGACTGTCTCTAACCAGCCATAATGTTGTGAGAGTGAAATTATGTCTAAGTCCAGCTTTGGTACATTAGAAGCAACTCTGAAACTTACCCTAAGCGTTTTTCGAAGCTACTTTTTGGCTAACTTCTTATAGGAAAGTCTAGGAGCTCTGAAAATGAACGTGCGCGTCTTTCACTCTTCCCGAGGGACTTAGAAGAATTTTGTGATATTTTTTAATTAAAATGGTGTATAAGGGTATATATATAAATATATTTTATGCACTGTATATGAGCTGGCGATTTCTAAGTCTGTGGTTCCGAGAGGGGGTAACCAGGCTCACTAATAAAGGTCAAGCCACTTGGCTGCCAGAATGCCCTGCTTCAGCACAGACCAGAAAGGCATTGTGATAAGCGTATCCCCGGTATAGTCAGGGGTTAATGAGAGTCGTCCCCGTCCCCCCAGTATACGGCAAGAACCATGGACCCGGTACTTGTGGTTCGGACTGTCTCCAACCAGCCATAATGTTGTGAGAGTGAAATTATGTCTAAGTCCAGCTTTGGTACATTTGAAGCAACTCTGAAACTTAACCTAAGCGTTTTTCGAAGCTACTTTTTGGCTAACTTCTTATAGGAAGGTCTAGGAGCTCTGAAAATGAACGTGCGCGTCTTTCACTCTTCCCGAGGGACTTAGTAGGTTTTTGTGATATTTTTTATTAAAATGGTGTATAAGGGTATATATATAAATATATTTTATGCACTGTATATGAGCTGGCGATTTCTAAGTCTGTGGTTCCGAGAGGGGGTAACCAGGCTCACTAATAAAGGTCAAGCCACTTGGCTGCCAGAATGCCCTGCTTCAGCACAGACCAGAAAGGCATTGTGATAAGCGTATCCCCGGTATAGTCAGGGGTTAATGGGAGTCGTCCCCGTCCCCCCCAGTATACGCCCAGAACCATGAACCCGGTACTTGTGGTTCGGACTGTCTCTAACCAGCCATAATGTTGTGAGAGTGAAATTATGTCTAAGTCCAGCTTTGGTACATTAGAAGCAACTCTGAAACTTACCCTAAGCGTTTTTCGAAGCTACTTTTTGGCTAACTTCTTATAGGAAAGTCTAGGAGCTCTGAAAATGAACGTGCGCGTCTTTCACTCTTCCCGAGGGACTTAGAAGAATTTTGTGATATTTTTTAATTAAAATGGTGTATAAGGGTATATATATAAATATATTTTATGCACTGTATATGAGCTGGCGATTTCTAAGTCTGTGGTTCCGAGAGGGGGTAACCAGGCTCACTAATAAAGGTCAAGCCACTTGGCTGCCAGAATGCCCTGCTTCAGCACAGACCAGAAAGTCATTGTGATAAGCGTATCCCCGGTATAGTCAGGGGTTAATGAGAGACGTCCCCGTCCCCCCAGTATACGGCAAGAACCATGGACCCGGTACTTGTGGTTCGGACTGTCTCCAACCAGCCATAATGTTGTGAGAGTGAAATTATGTCTAAGTCCAGCTTTGGTACATTAGAAGCAACTCTGAAACTTAACCTAAGCGTTTTTCGAAGCTACTTTTTGGCTAACTTCTTATAGGAAGGTATAGGAGCTCTGAAAATGAACGTGCGCGTCTTTCACTCTTCCCGAGGGACTTAGAAGAATTTTGTGATATTTATTATTAAAATGGTGTATAAGGATATATATAAATATATTTTATGCACTGTATATGAGCTGGCGATTTCTAAGTCTGTGGTTCCGAGAGGGGGTAACCAGGCTCACTAATAAAGGTCAAGCCACTTGGCTGCCAGAATGCCCTGCTTCAGCACAGACCAGAAAGGCATTGTGATAAGCGTATCCCCGGTATAGTCAGGGGTTAATGGGAGTCGTCCCCGTCCCCCCCAGTATACGCCCAGAACCATGTACCCGGTACTTGTGGTTCGGACTGTCTCCAACCAGCCATAATGTTGTGAGAGTGAAATTATGTCTAAGTCCAGCTTTGGTACATTAGAAGCAACTCTGAAACTTACCCTAAGCGTTTTTCGAAGCTACTTTTTGGCTAACTTCTTATAGGAAAGTCTAGGAGCTCTGAAAATGAACGTGCGCGTCTTTCACTCTTCCCGAGGGACTTAGAAGAATTTTGTGATATTTTTTATTAAAATGGTGTATAAGGGTATATATATAAATATATTTTATGCACTGTATATGAGCTGGCGATTTCTAAGTCTGTGGTTCCGAGAGGGGGTAACCAGGCTCACTAATAAAGGTCAAGCCACTTGGCTGCCAGAATGCCCTGCTTCAGCACAGACCAGAAAGGCATTGTGATAAGCGTATCCCCGGTATAGTCAGGGGTTAATGGGAGTCGTCCCCGTCCCCCCAGTATACGCCCAGAACCATGGACCCGGTACTTGTGGTTCGGACTGTCTCCAACCAGCCATAATGTTGTGAGAGTGAAATTATGTCTAAGTCCAGCTTTGGTACATTAGAAGCAACTCTGAAACTTAACCTAAGCGTTTTTCGAAGCTACTTTTTGGCTAACTTCTTATAGGAAGGTCTAGGAGCTCTAAAAATGAACGTGCGCGTCTTTCACTCTTCCCGAGGGACTTAGAAGAATTTTGTGATATTTATTATTAAAATGGTGTATAAGGGTATATATATAAATATATTTTATGCACTGTATATGAGCTGGCGATTTCTAAGTCTGTGGTTCCGAGAGGGGGTAACCAGGCTCACTAATAAAGGTCAAGCCACTTGGCTGCCAGAATGCCCTGCTTCAGCACAGACCAGAAAGGCATTGTGATAAGCGTATCCCCGGTATAGTCAGGGGTTAATGGGAGTCGTCCCCGTCCCCCCCAGTATACGCCCAGAACCATGTACCCGGTACTTGTGGTTCGGACTGTCTCCAACCAGCCATAATGTTGTGAGAGTGAAATTATGTCTAAGTCCAGCTTTGGTACATTAGAAGCAACTCTGAAACTTACCCTAAGCGTTTTTCGAAGCTACTTTTTGGCTAACTTCTTATAGGAAAGTCTAGGAGCTCTGAAAATGAACGTGCGCGTCTTTCACTCTTCCCGAGGGACTTAGAAGAATTTTGTGATATTTTTTATTAAAATGGTGTATAAGGGTATATATATAAATATATTTTATGCACTGTATATGAGCTGGCGATTTCTAAGTCTGTGGTTCCGAGAGGGGGTAACCAGGCTCACTAATAAAGGTCAAGCCACTTGGCTGCCAGAATGCCCTGCTTCAGCACAGACCAGAAAGGCATTGTGATAAGCGTATCCCCGGTATAGTCAGGGGTTAATGGGAGTCGTCCCCGTCCCCCCAGTATACGCCCAGAACCATGGACCCGGTACTTGTGGTTCGGACTGTCTCCAACCAGCCATAATGTTGTGAGAGTGAAATTATGTCTAAGTCCAGCTTTGGTACATTAGAAGCAACTCTGAAACTTAACCTAAGCGTTTTTCGAAGCTACTTTTTGGCTAACTTCTTATAGGAAGGTCTAGGAGCTCTAAAAATGAACGTGCGCGTCTTTCACTCTTCCCGAGGGACTTAGAAGAATTTTGTGATATTTTTTATTAAAATGGTGTATAAGGGTATATATATAAATATATTTTATGCACTGTATATGAGCTGGCGATTTCTAAGTCTGTGGTTCCGAGAGGGGGTAACCAGGCTCACTAATAAAGGTCAAGCCACTTGGCTGCCAGAATGCCCTGCTTCAGCACAGACCAGAAAGGCATTGTGATAAGCGTATCCCCGGTATAGTCAGAGGTTAATGAGAGTCGTCCCCGTCCCCCCAGTATACGGCAAGAACCATGGACCCGGTACTTGTGGTTCGGACTGTCTCCAACCAGCCATAATGTTGTGAGAGTGAAATTATGTCTAAGTCCAGCTTTGGTACATTAGAAGCAACTCTGAAACTTATCCTAAGCGTTTTTCGAAGCTACTTTTTGGCTAACTTCTTATAGGAAGGTCTAGGAGCTCTGAAAATGAATGTGCGCGTCTTTCACTCTTCCCGAGGGACTTAGAAGAATTTTGTGATATTTTTTATTAAAATGGTGTATAAGGGTATATATATAAAAATATTTTATGCACTGTATATGAGCTGGCGATTTCTAAGTCTGTGGTTCCGAGAGGGGGTAACCAGGCTCACTAATAAAGGTCAAGCCACTTGGCTGCCAGAATGCCCTGCTTCAGCACAGACCAGAAAGGCATTGTGATAAGCGTATCCCCGGTATAGTCAGGGGTTAATGAGAGTCGTCCCCGTCCCCGTCCCCCCAGTATACGGCAAGAACCATGGACCCGGTACTTGTGGTTCGGACTGTCTCCAACCAGCCATAATGTTGTGAGAGTGAAATTATGTCTAAGTCCAGCTTTGGTACATTAGAAGCAACTCTGAAACTTACCCTAAGCGTTTTTCGAAGCTACTTTTTGGCTAATTTCTTATAGGAAAGTCTAGGAGCTCTGAAAATGAACGTGCGCGTCTTTCACTCTTCCCGAGGGACTTAGAAGAATTTTGTGATATTTTTTAATTAAAATGGTGTATAAGGGTATATATATAAATATATTTTATGCACTGTATATGAGCTGGCGATTTCTAAGTCTGTGGTTCCGAGAGGGGATAACCAGGCTCACTAATAAAGGTCAAGCCACTTGGCTGCCAGAATGCCCTGCTTCAGCACAGACCAGAAAGGCATTGTGATAAGCGTATCCCCGGTATAGTCAGGGGTTAATGGGAGTCGTCCCCGTCCCCCCCAGTATACGCCCAGAACCATGGACCCGGTACTTGTGGTTCGGACTGTCTCCAACCAGCCATAATGTTGTGAGAGTGAAATTATGTCTAAGTCCAGCTTTGGTACATTAGAAGCAACTCTGAAACTTACCCTAAGCGTTTTTCGAAGCTACTTTTTGGCTAACTTCTTATAGGAAGGTGTAGGAGCTCTGAAAATGAACGTGCGCGTCTTTCACTCTTCCCGAGGGACTTAGAAGAATTTTGTGATATTTTTTAATTAAAATGGTGTATAAGGGTATATATATAAATATATTTTATGCACTGTATATGAGCTGGCGATTTCTAAGTCTGTGGTTCCGAGAGGGGGTAAGCAGGCTCACTAATAAAGGTCAAGCCACTTGGCTGCCAGAATGCCCTGCTTCAGCACAGACCAGAAAGGCATTGTGATAAGCGTATCCCCGGTATAGTCAGGGGTTAATGGGAGTCGTCCCCGTCCCCCCAGTATACGGCAAGAACCATGGACCCGGTACTTGTGGTTCGGACTGTCTCCAATCAGCCATAATGTTGTGAGAGTGAAATTATGTCTAAGTCCAGCTTTGGTACATTAGAAGCAACTCTGAAACTTAACCTAAGCGTTTTTCGAAGCTACTTTTTGGCTAACTTCTTATAGGAAGGTCTAGGAGCTCTAAAAATGAACGTGCGCGTCTTTCACTCTTCCCGAGGGACTTAGAAGAATTTTGTGATATTTTTTATTAAAATGGTGTATAAGGGTATATATATAAATATATTTTATGCACTGTATATGAGCTGGCGATTTCTAAGTCTGTGGTTCCGAGAGGGGGTAACCAGGCTCACTAATAAAGGTCAAGCCACTTGGCTGCCAGAATGCCCTGCTTCAGCACAGACCAGAAAGGCATTGTGATAAGCGTATCCCCGGTATAGTCAGGGGTTAATGAGAGTCGTCCCCGTCCCCGTCCCCCCAGTATACGGCAAGAACCATGGACCCGGTACTTGTGGTTCGGACTGTCTCCAACCAGCCATAATGTTGTGAGAGTGAAATTATGTCTAAGTCCAGCTTTGGTACATTAGAAGCAACTCTGAAACTTAACCTAAGCGTTTTTCGAAGCTACTTTTTGGCTAACTTCTTATAGGAAGGTCTAGGAGCTCTGAAAATGAACGTGCGCGTCTGTCACTCTTCCCGAGGGACTTAGAAGAATTTTGTGATATTTTTTATTAAAATGGTGTATAAGGGTATATATATAAATATATTTTATGCACTGTATATGAGCTGGCGATTTCTAAGTCTGTGGTTCCGAGAGGGGGTAACCAGGCTCACTAATAAAGGTCAAGCCACTTGGCTGCCAGAATGCCCTGCTTCAGCACAGACCAGAAAGGCCTTGTGATAAGCGTATCCCCGGTATAGTCAGGGGTTAATGAGAGTCGTCCCCGTCCCCCCAGTATACGGCAAGAACCATGGACCCGGTACTTGTGGTTCGGACTGTCTCCAACCAGCCATAATGTTGTGAGAGTGAAATTATGTCTAAGTCCAGCTTTGGTACATTAGAAGCAACTCTGAAACTTAACCTAAGCGTTTTTCGAAGCTACTTTTTGGCTAACTTCTTATAGGAAGGTATAGGAGCTCTGAAAATGAACGTGCGCGTCTTTCACTCTTCCCGAGGGACTTAGAAGAATTTTGTGATATTTTTTATTAAAATGGTGTATAAGGGTATATACTGTATATAAAAATATTTTATGCACTGTATATGAGCTGGCGATTTCTAAGTCTGTGGTTCCGAGAGGGGGTAACCAGGCTCACTAATAAAGGTCAAGCCACTTGGCTGCCAGAATGCCCTGCTTCAGCACAGACCAGAAAGGCATTGTGATAAGCGTATCCCCGGTATAGTCAGGGGTTAATGGGAGTCGTCCCCGTCCCCCCAGTATACGCCCAGAACCATGGACCCGGTACTTGTGGTTCGGACTGTCTCCAACCAGCCATAATGTTGTGAGAGTGAAATTATGTCTAAGTCCAGCTTTGGTACATTAGAAGCAACTCTGAAACTTAACCTAAGCGTTTTTCGAAGCTACTTTTTGGCTAACTTCTTATAGGAAGGTCTAGGAGCTCTAAAAATGAACGTGCGCGTCTTTCACTCTTCCCGAGGGACTTAGAAGAATTTTGTGATATTTATTATTAAAATGGTGTATAAGGGTATATATATAAATATATTTTATGCACTGTATATGAGCTGGCGATTTCTAAGTCTGTGGTTCCGAGAGGGGGTAACCAGGCTCACTAATAAAGGTCAAGCCACTTGGCTGCCAGAATGCCCTGCTTCAGCACAGACCAGAAAGGCATTGTGATAAGCGTATCCCCGGTATAGTCAGGGGTTAATGGGAGTCGTCCCCGTCCCCCCCAGTATACGCCCAGAACCATGTACCCGGTACTTGTGGTTCGGACTGTCTCCAACCAGCCATAATGTTGTGAGAGTGAAATTATGTCTAAGTCCAGCTTTGGTACATTAGAAGCAACTCTGAAACTTACCCTAAGCGTTTTTCGAAGCTACTTTTTGGCTAACTTCTTATAGGAAAGTCTAGGAGCTCTGAAAATGAACGTGCGCGTCTTTCACTCTTCCCGAGGGACTTAGAAGAATTTTGTGATATTTTTTATTAAAATGGTGTATAAGGGTATATATATAAATATATTTTATGCACTGTATATGAGCTGGCGATTTCTAAGTCTGTGGTTCCGAGAGGGGGTAACCAGGCTCACTAATAAAGGTCAAGCCACTTGGCTGCCAGAATGCCCTGCTTCAGCACAGACCAGAAAGGCATTGTGATAAGCGTATCCCCGGTATAGTCAGGGGTTAATGGGAGTCGTCCCCGTCCCCCCAGTATACGCCCAGAACCATGGACCCGGTACTTGTGGTTCGGACTGTCTCCAACCAGCCATAATGTTGTGAGAGTGAAATTATGTCTAAGTCCAGCTTTGGTACATTAGAAGCAACTCTGAAACTTAACCTAAGCGTTTTTCGAAGCTACTTTTTGGCTAACTTCTTATAGGAAGGTCTAGGAGCTCTAAAAATGAACGTGCGCGTCTTTCACTCTTCCCGAGGGACTTAGAAGAATTTTGTGATATTTTTTATTAAAATGGTGTATAAGGGTATATATATAAATATATTTTATGCACTGTATATGAGCTGGCGATTTCTAAGTCTGTGGTTCCGAGAGGGGGTAACCAGGCTCACTAATAAAGGTCAAGCCACTTGGCTGCCAGAATGCCCTGCTTCAGCACAGACCAGAAAGGCATTGTGATAAGCGTATCCCCGGTATAGTCAGAGGTTAATGAGAGTCGTCCCCGTCCCCCCAGTATACGGCAAGAACCATGGACCCGGTACTTGTGGTTCGGACTGTCTCCAACCAGCCATAATGTTGTGAGAGTGAAATTATGTCTAAGTCCAGCTTTGGTACATTAGAAGCAACTCTGAAACTTATCCTAAGCGTTTTTCGAAGCTACTTTTTGGCTAACTTCTTATAGGAAGGTCTAGGAGCTCTGAAAATGAATGTGCGCGTCTTTCACTCTTCCCGAGGGACTTAGAAGAATTTTGTGATATTTTTTATTAAAATGGTGTATAAGGGTATATATATAAAAATATTTTATGCACTGTATATGAGCTGGCGATTTCTAAGTCTGTGGTTCCGAGAGGGGGTAACCAGGCTCACTAATAAAGGTCAAGCCACTTGGCTGCCAGAATGCCCTGCTTCAGCACAGACCAGAAAGGCATTGTGATAAGCGTATCCCC
This sequence comes from Ascaphus truei, assembly GCF_040206685.1. Classification (NCBI taxonomy): domain Eukaryota; kingdom Metazoa; phylum Chordata; class Amphibia; order Anura; family Ascaphidae; genus Ascaphus; species Ascaphus truei. The sequence continues at coordinate 24,108 of NW_027457173.1, read as the reverse complement.
GGTATAGTCAGGGGTTAATGAGAGTCGTCCCCGTCCCCGTCCCCCCAGTATACGGCAAGAACCATGGACCCGGTACTTGTGGTTCGGACTGTCTCCAACCAGCCATAATGTTGTGAGAGTGAAATTATGTCTAAGTCCAGCTTTGGTACATTAGAAGCAACTCTGAAACTTACCCTAAGCGTTTTTCGAAGCTACTTTTTGGCTAATTTCTTATAGGAAAGTCTAGGAGCTCTGAAAATGAACGTGCGCGTCTTTCACTCTTCCCGAGGGACTTAGAAGAATTTTGTGATATTTTTTAATTAAAATGGTGTATAAGGGTATATATATAAATATATTTTATGCACTGTATATGAGCTGGCGATTTCTAAGTCTGTGGTTCCGAGAGGGGATAACCAGGCTCACTAATAAAGGTCAAGCCACTTGGCTGCCAGAATGCCCTGCTTCAGCACAGACCAGAAAGGCATTGTGATAAGCGTATCCCCGGTATAGTCAGGGGTTAATGGGAGTCGTCCCCGTCCCCCCCAGTATACGCCCAGAACCATGGACCCGGTACTTGTGGTTCGGACTGTCTCCAACCAGCCATAATGTTGTGAGAGTGAAATTATGTCTAAGTCCAGCTTTGGTACATTAGAAGCAACTCTGAAACTTACCCTAAGCGTTTTTCGAAGCTACTTTTTGGCTAACTTCTTATAGGAAGGTGTAGGAGCTCTGAAAATGAACGTGCGCGTCTTTCACTCTTCCCGAGGGACTTAGAAGAATTTTGTGATATTTTTTAATTAAAATGGTGTATAAGGGTATATATATAAATATATTTTATGCACTGTATATGAGCTGGCGATTTCTAAGTCTGTGGTTCCGAGAGGGGGTAAGCAGGCTCACTAATAAAGGTCAAGCCACTTGGCTGCCAGAATGCCCTGCTTCAGCACAGACCAGAAAGGCATTGTGATAAGCGTATCCCCGGTATAGTCAGGGGTTAATGGGAGTCGTCCCCGTCCCCCCAGTATACGGCAAGAACCATGGACCCGGTACTTGTGGTTCGGACTGTCTCCAATCAGCCATAATGTTGTGAGAGTGAAATTATGTCTAAGTCCAGCTTTGGTACATTAGAAGCAACTCTGAAACTTAACCTAAGCGTTTTTCGAAGCTACTTTTTGGCTAACTTCTTATAGGAAGGTCTAGGAGCTCTAAAAATGAACGTGCGCGTCTTTCACTCTTCCCGAGGGACTTAGAAGAATTTTGTGATATTTTTTATTAAAATGGTGTATAAGGGTATATATATAAATATATTTTATGCACTGTATATGAGCTGGCGATTTCTAAGTCTGTGGTTCCGAGAGGGGGTAACCAGGCTCACTAATAAAGGTCAAGCCACTTGGCTGCCAGAATGCCCTGCTTCAGCACAGACCAGAAAGGCATTGTGATAAGCGTATCCCCGGTATAGTCAGGGGTTAATGAGAGTCGTCCCCGTCCCCGTCCCCCCAGTATACGGCAAGAACCATGGACCCGGTACTTGTGGTTCGGACTGTCTCCAACCAGCCATAATGTTGTGAGAGTGAAATTATGTCTAAGTCCAGCTTTGGTACATTAGAAGCAACTCTGAAACTTAACCTAAGCGTTTTTCGAAGCTACTTTTTGGCTAACTTCTTATAGGAAGGTCTAGGAGCTCTGAAAATGAACGTGCGCGTCTGTCACTCTTCCCGAGGGACTTAGAAGAATTTTGTGATATTTTTTATTAAAATGGTGTATAAGGGTATATATATAAATATATTTTATGCACTGTATATGAGCTGGCGATTTCTAAGTCTGTGGTTCCGAGAGGGGGTAACCAGGCTCACTAATAAAGGTCAAGCCACTTGGCTGCCAGAATGCCCTGCTTCAGCACAGACCAGAAAGGCCTTGTGATAAGCGTATCCCCGGTATAGTCAGGGGTTAATGAGAGTCGTCCCCGTCCCCCCAGTATACGGCAAGAACCATGGACCCGGTACTTGTGGTTCGGACTGTCTCCAACCAGCCATAATGTTGTGAGAGTGAAATTATGTCTAAGTCCAGCTTTGGTACATTAGAAGCAACTCTGAAACTTAACCTAAGCGTTTTTCGAAGCTACTTTTTGGCTAACTTCTTATAGGAAGGTATAGGAGCTCTGAAAATGAACGTGCGCGTCTTTCACTCTTCCCGAGGGACTTAGAAGAATTTTGTGATATTTTTTATTAAAATGGTGTATAAGGGTATATACTGTATATAAAAATATTTTATGCACTGTATATGAGCTGGCGATTTCTAAGTCTGTGGTTCCGAGAGGGGGTAACCAGGCTCACTAATAAAGGTCAAGCCACTTGGCTGCCAGAATGCCCTGCTTCAGCACAGACCAGAAAGGCATTGTGATAAGCGTATCCCCGGTATAGTCAGGGGTTAATGGGAGTCGTCCCCGTCCCCCCCAGTATACGCCCAGAACCATGGACCCGGTACTTGTGGTTCGGACTGTCTCCAACCAGCCATAATGTTGTGAGAGTGAAATTATGTCTAAGTCCAGCTTTGGTACATTAGAAGCAACTCTGAAACTTACCCTAAGCGTTTTTCGAAGCTACTTTTTGGCTAACTTCTTATAGGAAGGTCTAGGAGCTCTAAAAATGAACGTGCGCGTCTTTCACTCTTCCCGAGGGACTTAGAAGAATTTTGTGATATTTTTTATTAAAATGGTGTATAAGGGTATATATATAAATATATTTTATGCACTGTATATGAGCTGGCGATTTCTAAGTCTGTGGTTCCGAGAGGGGGTAAGCAGGCTCACTAATAAAGGTCAAGCCACTTGGCTGCCAGAATGCCCTGCTTCAGCACAGACCAGAAAGGCATTGTGATAAGCGTATCCCCGGTATAGTCAGGGGTTAATGGGAGTCGTCCCCGTCCCCCCAGTATACGGCAAGAACCATGGACCCGGTACTTGTGGTTCGGACTGTCTCCAATCAGCCATAATGTTGTGAGAGTGAAATTATGTCTAAGTCCAGCTTTGGTACATTAGAAGCAACTCTGAAACTTAACCTAAGCGTTTTTCGAAGCTACTTTTTGGCTAACTTCTTATAGGAAGGTCTAGGAGCTCTAAAAATGAACGTGCGCGTCTTTCACTCTTCCCGAGGGACTTAGAAGAATTTTGTGATATTTTTTATTAAAATGGTGTATAAGGGTATATATATAAATATATTTTATGCACTGTATATGAGCTGGCGATTTCTAAGTCTGTGGTTCCGAGAGGGGGTAACCAGGCTCACTAATAAAGGTCAAGCCACTTGGCTGCCAGAATGCCCTGCTTCAGCACAGACCAGAAAGGCATTGTGATAAGCCTATCCCCGGTATAGTCAGGGGTTAATGGGAGTCGTCCCCGTCCCCCCCAGTATACGCCCAGAACCATGGACCCGGTACTTGTGGTTCGGACTGTCTCCAACCAGCCATAATGTTGTGAGAGTGAAATTATGTCTAAGTCCAGCTTTGGTACATTAGAAGCAACTCTGAAACTTACCCTAAGCGTTTTTCGAAGCTACTTTTTGGCTAACTTCTTATAGGAAAGTCTAGGAGCTCTGAAAATGAACGTGCGCGTCTTTAACTCTTCCCGAGGGACTTAGAAGAATTATGTGATATTTTTTAATTAAAATGGTGTATAAGGGTATATATATAAATATATTTTATGCACTGTATATGAGCTGGCGATTTCTAAGTCTGTGGTTCCGAGAGGGGGTAACCAGGCTCACTAATAAAGGTCAAGCCACTTGGCTGCCAGAATGCCCTGCTTCAGCACAGACCAGAAAGGCATTGTGATAAGCGTATCCCCGGTATAGTCAGGGGTTAATGAGAGTCGTCCCCGTCCCCGTCCCCCCAGTATACGGCAAGAACCATGGACCCGGTACTTGTGGTTCGGACTGTCTCCAACCAGCCATAATGTTGTGAGAGTGAAATTATGTCTAAGTCCAGCTTTGGTACATTAGAAGCAACTCTGAAACTTAACCTAAGCGTTTTTCGAAGCTACTTTTTGGCTAACTTCTTATAGGAAGGTCTAGGAGCTCTGAAAATGAACGTGCGCGTCTGTCACTCTTCCCGAGGGACTTAGAAGAATTTTGTGATATTTTTTATTAAAATGGTGTATAAGGGTATATATATAAATATATTTTATGCACTGTATATGAGCTGGCGATTTCTAAGTCTGTGGTTCCGAGAGGGGGTAACCAGGCTCACTAATAAAGGTCAAGCCACTTGGCTGCCAGAATGCCCTGCTTCAGCACAGACCAGAAAGGCATTGTGATAAGCGTATCCCCGGTATAGTCAGGGGTTAATGGGAGTCGTCCCCGTCCCCCCCAGTATACGCCCAGAACCATGGACCCGGTACTTGTGGTTCGGACTGTCTCCAACCAGCCATAATGTTGTGAGAGTGAAATTATGTCTAAGTCCAGCTTTGGTACATTAGAAGCAACTCTGAAACTTACCCTAAGCGTTTTTCGAAGCTACTTTTTGGCTAACTTCTTATAGGAAGGTCTAGGAGCTCTAAAAATGAACGTGCGCGTCTTTCACTCTTCCCGAGGGACTTAGAAGAATTTTGTGATATTTTTTATTAAAATGGTGTATAAGGGTATATATATAAATATATTTTATGCACTGTATATGAGCTGGCGATTTCTAAGTCTGTGGTTCCGAGAGGGGGTAACCAGGCTCACTAATAAAGGTCAAGCCACTTGGCTGCCAGAATGCCCTGCTTCAGCACAGACCAGAAAGGCATTGTGATAAGCGTATCCCCGGTATAGTCAGGGGTTAATGAGAGTCGTCCCCGTCCCCCCAGTATACGGCAAGAACCATGGACCCGGTACTTGTGGTTCGGACTGTCTCCAACCAGCCATAATGTTGTGAGAGTGAAATTATGTCTAAGTCCAGCTTTGGTACATTAGAAGCAACTCTGAAACTTAACCTAAGCGTTTTTCGAAGCTACTTTTTGGCTAACTTCTTATAGGATGGTATAGGAGCTCTGAAAATGAACGTGCGCGTCTTTCACTCTTCCCGAGGGACTTAGAAGAATTTTGTGATATTTTTTATTAAAATGGTGTATAAGGGTATATATATAAAAATATTTTATGCACTGTATATGAGCTGGCGATTTCTAAGTCTGTGGTTCCGAGAGGGGGTAACCAGGCTCACTAATAAAGGTCAAGCCACTTGGCTGCCAGAATGCCCTGCTTCAGCACAGACCAGAAAGGCATTGTGATAAGCGTATCCCCGGTATAGTCAGGGGTTAATGGGAGTCGTCCCCGTCCCCCCCAGTATACGCCCAGAACCATGGACCCGGTACTTGTGGTTCGGACTGTCTCCAACCAGCCATAATGTTGTGAGAGTGAAATTATGTCTAAGTCCAGCTTTGGTACATTAGAAGCAACTCTGAAACTTACCCTAAGCGTTTTTCGAAGCTACTTTTTGGCTAACTTCTTATAGGAAGGTCTAGGAGCTCTAAAAATGAACGTGCGCGTCTTTCACTCTTCCCGAGGGACTTAGAAGAATTTTGTGATATTTTTTAATTAAAATGGTGTATAAGGGTATATATATAAATATATTTTATGCACTGTATATGAGCTGGCGATTTCTAAGTCTGTGGTTCCGAGAGGGGGTAAGCAGGCTCACTAATAAAGGTCAAGCCACTTGGCTGCCAGAATGCCCTGCTTCAGCACAGACCAGAAAGGCATTGTGATAAGCGTATCCCCGGTATAGTCAGGGGTTAATGGGAGTCGTCCCCGTCCCCCCAGTATACGGCAAGAACCATGGACCCGGTACTTGTGGTTCGGACTGTCTCCAATCAGCCATAATGTTGTGAGAGTGAAATTATGTCTAAGTCCAGCTTTGGTACATTAGAAGCAACTCTGAAACTTAACCTAAGCGTTTTTCGAAGCTACTTTTTGGCTAACTTCTTATAGGAAAGTCTAGGAGCTCTGAAAATGAACGTGCGCGTCTTTCACTCTTCCCGAGGGACTTAGAAGAATTTTGTGATATTTTTTAATTAAAATGGTGTATAAGGGTATATATATAAATATATTTTATGCACTGTATATGAGCTGGCGATTTCTAAGTCTGTGGTTCCGAGAGGGGGTAACCAGGCTCACTAATAAAGGTCAAGCCACTAGGCTGCCAGAATGCCCTGCTTCAGCACAGACCAGAAAGGCATTGTGATAAGCGTATCCCCGGTATAGTCAGGGGTTAATGAGAGTCGTCCCCGTCCCCGTCCCCCCAGTATACGGCAAGAACCATGGACCCGGTACTTGTGGTTCGGACTGTCTCCAACCGGCCATAATGTTGTGAGAGTGAAATTATGTCTAAGTCCAGCTTTGGTACATTAGAAGCAACTCTGAAACTTAACCTAAGCGTTTTTCGAAGCTACTTTTTGGCTAACTTCTTATAGGAAAGTCTAGGAGCTCTGAAAATGAACGTGCGCGTCTTTCACTCTTCCCGAGGGACTTAGAAGAATTTTGTGATATTTTTTAATTAAAATGGTGTATAAGGGTATATATATAAATATATTTTATGCACTGTATATGAGCTGGCGATTTCTAAGTCTGTGGTTCCGAGAGGGGGTAACCAGGCTCACTAATAAAGGTCAAGCCACTTGGCTGCCAGAATGCCCTGCTTCAGCACAGACCAGAAAGGCATTGTGATAAGCGTATCCCCGGTATAGTCAGGGGTTAATGAGAGTCGTCCCCGTCCCCGTCCCCCCAGTATACGGCAAGAACCATGGACCCGGTACTTGTGGTTCGGACTGTCTCCAACCAGCCATAATGTTGTGAGAGTGAAATTATGTCTAAGTCCAGCTTTGGTACATTAGAAGCAACTCTGAAACTTACCCTAAGCGTTTTTCGAATCTACTTTTTGGCTAACTTCTTATAGGAAGGTGTAGGAGCTCTGAAAATGAACGTGCGCGTCTTTCACTCTTCCCGAGGGACTTAGAAGAATTTTGTGATATTTTTTAATTAAAATGGTGTATAAGGGTATATATATAAATATATTTTATGCACTGTATATGAGCTGGCGATTTCTAAGTCTGTGGTTCCGAAAGGGGGTAAGCAGGCTCACTAATAAAGGTCAAGCCACTTGGCTGCCAGAATGCCCTGCTTCAGCACAGACCAGAAAGGCATTGTGATAAGCGTATCCCCGGTATAGTCAGGGGTTAATGGGAGTCGTCCCCGTCCCCCCAGTATACGGCAAGAACCATGGACCCGGTACTTGTGGTTCGGACTGTCTCCAATCAGCCATAATGTTGTGAGAGTGAAATTATGTCTAAGTCCAGCTTTGGTACATTAGAAGCAACTCTGAAACTTAACCTAAGCGTTTTTCGAAGCTACTTTTTGGCTAACTTCTTATAGGAAGGTCTAGGAGCTCTGAAAATGAACGTGCGCGTCTTTCACTCTTCCCGAGGGACTTAGAAGAATTTTGTGATATTTTTTATTAAAATAGTGTATAAGGGTATATATATAAATATATTTTATGCACTGTATATGAGCTGGCGATTTCTAAGTCTGTGGTTCCGAGAGGGGGTAACCAGGCTCACTAATAAAGGTCAAGCCACTTGGCTGCCAGAATGCCCTGTTTCAGCACAGACCAGAAAGGCATTGTGATAAGCGTATCCCCGGTATAGTCAGGGGTTAATGGGAGTCGTCCCCGTCCCCCCCAGTATACGCCCAGAACCATGGACCCGGTACTTGTGGTTCGGACTGTCTCCAACCAGCCATAATGTTGTGAGAGTGAAATTATGTCTAAGTCCAGCTTTGGTACATTAGAAGCAACTCTGAAACTTACCCTAAACGTTTTTCGAAGCTACTTTTTGGCTAACTTCTTATAGGAAGGTCTAGGAGCTCTAAAAATGAACGTGCGCGTCTTTCACTCTTCCCGAGGGACTTAGAAGAATTTTGTGATATTTTTTAATTAAAATGGTGTATAAGGGTATATATATAAATATATTTTATGCACTGTATATGAGCTGGCGATTTCTAAGTCTGTGGTTCCGAGAGGGGGTAACCAGGCTCACTAATAAAGGTCAAGCCACTTGGCTGCCAGAATGCCCTGCTTCAGCACAGACCAGAAAGGCATTGTGATAAGCGTATCCCCGGTATAGTCAGGGGTTAATGAGAGTCGTCCCCGTCCCCGTCCCCCCAGTATACGGCAAGAACCATGGACCCGGTACTTGTGGTTCGGACTGTCTCCAACCGGCCATAATGTTGTGAGAGTGAAATTATGTCTAAGTCCAGCTTTGGTACATTAGAAGCAACTCTGAAACTTAACCTAAGCGTTTTTCGAAGCTACTTTTTGGCTAACTTCTTATAGGAAAGTCTAGGAGCTCTGAAAATGAACGTGCGCGTCTTTCACTCTTCCCGAGGGACTTAGAAGAATTTTGTGATATTTTTTAATTAAAATGGTGTATAAGGGTATATATATAAATATATTTTATGCACTGTATATGAGCTGGCGATTTCTAAGTCTGTGGTTCCGAGAGGGGGTAACCAGGCTCACTAATAAAGGTCAAGCCACTTGGCTGCCAGAATGCCCTGCTTCAGCACAGACCAGAAAGGCATTGTGATAAGCGTATCCCCGGTATAGTCAGGGGTTAATGAGAGTCGTCCCCGTCCCCGTCCCCCCAGTATACGGCAAGAACCATGGACCCGGTACTTGTGGTTCGGACTGTCTCCAACCAGCCATAATGTTGTGAGAGTGAAATTATGTCTAAGTCCAGCTTTGGTACATTAGAAGCAACTCTGAAACTTACCCTAAGCGTTTTTCGAATCTACTTTTTGGCTAACTTCTTATAGGAAGGTGTAGGAGCTCTGAAAATGAACGTGCGCGTCTTTCACTCTTCCCGAGGGACTTAGAAGAATTTTGTGATATTTTTTAATTAAAATGGTGTATAAGGGTATATATATAAATATATTTTATGCACTGTATATGAGCTGGCGATTTCTAAGTCTGTGGTTCCGAAAGGGGGTAAGCAGGCTCACTAATAAAGGTCAAGCCACTTGGCTGCCAGAATGCCCTGCTTCAGCACAGACCAGAAAGGCATTGTGATAAGCGTATCCCCGGTATAGTCAGGGGTTAATGGGAGTCGTCCCCGTCCCCCCAGTATACGGCAAGAACCATGGACCCGGTACTTGTGGTTCGGACTGTCTCCAATCAGCCATAATGTTGTGAGAGTGAAATTATGTCTAAGTCCAGCTTTGGTACTTTAGAAGCAACTCTGAAACTTAACCTAAGCGTTTTTCGAAGCTACTTTTTGGCTAACTTCTTATAGGAAGGTCTAGGAGCTCTGAAAATGAACGTGCGCGTCTTTCACTCTTCCCGAGGGACTTAGAAGAATTTTGTGATATTTTTTATTAAAATAGTGTATAAGGGTATATATATAAATATATTTTATGCACTGTATATGAGCTGGCGATTTCTAAGTCTGTGGTTCCGAGAGGGGGTAACCAGGCTCACTAATAAAGGTCAAGCCACTTGGCTGCCAGAATGCCCTGTTTCAGCACAGACCAGAAAGGCATTGTGATAAGCGTATCCCCGGTATAGTCAGGGGTTAATGGGAGTCGTCCCCGTCCCCCCCAGTATACGCCCAGAACCATGGACCCGGTACTTGTGGTTCGGACTGTCTCCAACCAGCCATAATGTTGTGAGAGTGAAATTATGTCTAAGTCCAGCTTTGGTACATTAGAAGCAACTCTGAAACTTACCCTAAGCGTTTTTCGAAGCTACTTTTTGGCTAACTTCTTATAGGAAGGTCTAGGAGCTCTAAAAATGAACGTGCGCGTCTTTCACTCTTCCCGAGGGACTTAGAAGAATTTTGTGATATTTTTTAATTAAAATGGTGTATAAGGGTATATATATAAATATATTTTATGCACTGTATATGAGCTGGCGATTTCTAAGTCTGTGGTTCCGAGAGGGGGTAAGCAGGCTCACTAATAAAGGTCAAGCCACTTGGCTGCCAGAATGCCCTGCTTCAGCACAGACCAGAAAGGCATTGTGATAAGCGTATCCCCGGTATAGTCAGGGGTTAATGGGAGTCGTCCCCGTCCCCCCAGTATACGGCAAGAACCATGGACCCGGTACTTGTGGTTCGGACTGTCTCCAACCGGCCATAATGTTGTGAGAGTGAAATTATGTCTAAGTCCAGCTTTGGTACATTAGAAGCAACTCTGAAACTTAACCTAAGCGTTTTTCGAAGCTACTTTTTGGCTAACTTCTTATAGGAAAGTCTAGGAGCTCTGAAAATGAACGTGCGCGTCTTTCACTCTTCCCGAGGGACTTAGAAGAATTTTGTGATATTTTTTAATTAAAATGGTGTATAAGGGTATATATATAAATATATTTTATGCACTGTATATGAGCTGGCGATTTCTAAGTCTGTGGTTCCGAGAGGGGGTAACCAGGCTCACTAATAAAGGTCAAGCCACTTGGCTGCCAGAATGCCCTGCTTCAGCACAGACCAGAAAGGCATTGTGATAAGCGTATCCCCGGTATAGTCAGGGGTTAATGAGAGTCGTCCCCGTCCCCGTCCCCCCAGTATACGGCAAGAACCATGGACCCGGTACTTGTGGTTCGGACTGTCTCCAACCAGCCATAATGTTGTGAGAGTGAAATTATGTCTAAGTCCAGCTTTGGTACATTAGAAGCAACTCTGAAACTTACCCTAAGCGTTTTTCGAATCTACTTTTTGGCTAACTTCTTATAGGAAGGTGTAGGAGCTCTGAAAATGAACGTGCGCGTCTTTCACTCTTCCCGAGGGACTTAGAAGAATTTTGTGATATTTTTTAATTAAAATGGTGTATAAGGGTATATATATAAATATATTTTATGCACTGTATATGAGCTGGCGATTTCTAAGTCTGTGGTTCCGAAAGGGGGTAAGCAGGCTCACTAATAAAGGTCAAGCCACTTGGCTGCCAGAATGCCCTGCTTCAGCACAGACCAGAAAGGCATTGTGATAAGCGTATCCCCGGTATAGTCAGGGGTTAATGGGAGTCGTCCCCGTCCCCCCAGTATACGGCAAGAACCATGGACCCGGTACTTGTGGTTCGGACTGTCTCCAATCAGCCATAATGTTGTGAGAGTGAAATTATGTCTAAGTCCAGCTTTGGTACATTAGAAGCAACTCTGAAACTTAACCTAAGCGTTTTTCGAAGCTACTTTTTGGCTAACTTCTTATAGGAAGGTCTAGGAGCTCTGAAAATGAACGTGCGCGTCTTTCACTCTTCCCGAGGGACTTAGAAGAATTTTGTGATATTTTTTATTAAAATAGTGTATAAGGGTATATATATAAATATATTTTATGCACTGTATATGAGCTGGCGATTTCTAAGTCTGTGGTTCCGAGAGGGGGTAACCAGGCTCACTAATAAAGGTCAAGCCACTTGGCTGCCAGAATGCCCTGTTTCAGCACAGACCAGAAAGGCATTGTGATAAGCGTATCCCCGGTATAGTCAGGGGTTAATGGGAGTCGTCCCCGTCCCCCCCAGTATACGCCCAGAACCATGGACCCGGTACTTGTGGTTCGGACTGTCTCCAACCAGCCATAATGTTGTGAGAGTGAAATTATGTCTAAGTCCAGCTTTGGTACATTAGAAGCAACTCTGAAACTTACCCTAAGCGTTTTTCGAAGCTACTTTTTGGCTAACTTCTTATAGGAAGGTCTAGGAGCTCTAAAAATGAACGTGCGCGTCTTTCACTCTTCCCGAGGGACTTAGAAGAATTTTGTGATATTTTTTAATTAAAATGGTGTATAAGGGTATATATATAAATATATTTTATGCACTGTATATGAGCTGGCGATTTCTAAGTCTGTGGTTCCGAGAGGGGGTAAGCAGGCTCACTAATAAAGGTCAAGCCACTTGGCTGCCAGAATGCCCTGCTTCAGCACAGACCAGAAAGGCATTGTGATAAGCGTATCCCCGGTATAGTCAGGGGTTAATGGGAGTCGTCCCCGTCCCCCCAGTATACGGCAAGAACCATGGACCCGGTACTTGTGGTTCGGACTGTCTCCAATCAGCCATAATGTTGTGAGAGTGAAATTATGTCTAAGTCCAGCTTTGGTACATTAGAAGCAACTCTGAAACTTAACCTAAGCGTTTTTCGAAGCTACTTTTTGGCTAACTTCTTATAGGAAAGTCTAGGAGCTCTGAAAATGAACGTGCGCGTCTTTCACTCTTCCTGAGGGACTTAGAAGAATTTTGTGATATTTTTTAATTAAAATGGTGTATAAGGGTATATATATAAATAAATTTTATGCACTGTATATGAGCTGGCGATTTCTAAGTCTGTGGTTCCGAGAGGGGGTAACCAGGCTCACTAATAAAGGTCAAGCCACTTGGCTGCCAGAATGCCCTGCTTCAGCACAGACCAGAAAGGCATTGTGATAAGCGTATCCCCGGTATAGTCAGGGGTTAATGAGAGTCGTCCCCGTCCCCGTCCCCCCAGTATACGGCAAGAACCATGGACCCGGTACTTGTGGTTCGGACTGTCTCCAACCGGCCATAATGTTGTGAGAGTGAAATTATGTCTAAGTCCAGCTTTGGTACATTAGAAGCAACTCTGAAACTTAACCTAAGCGTTTTTCGAAGCTACTTTTTGGCTAACTTCTTATAGGAAGGTCTAGGAGCTCTGTAAATGAACGTGCGCATCTTTCACTCTTCCCGAGGGACTTAGAAGAATTTTGTGATATTTTTTATTAAAATGGTGTATAAGGGTATATATATAAATATATTTTATGCACTGTATATGAGCTGGCGATTTCTAAGTCTGTGGTTCCGAGAGGGGGTAACCAGGCTCACTAATAAAGGTCAAGCCACTTGGCTGCCAGAATGCCCTGCTTCAGCACAGACCAGAAAGGCATTGTGATAAGCGTATCCCCGGTATAGTCAGGGGTTAATGGGAGTCGTCCCCGTCCCCCCCAGTATACGACCAGAACCATGGACCCGGTACTTGTGGTTCGGACTGTCTCTAACCAGCCATAATGTTGTGAGAGTGAAATTATGTCTAAGTCCAGCTTTGGTACATTAGAAGCAACTCTGAAACTTACCCTAAGCGTTTTTCGAAGCTACTTTTTGGCTAACTTCTTATAGGAAAGTCTAGGAGCTCTGAAAATGAACGTGCGCGTCTTTCACTCTTCCCGAGGGACTTAGAAGAATTTTGTGATATTTTTTAATTAAAATGGTGTATAAGGGTATATATATAAATATATTTTATGCACTGTATATGAGCTGGCGATTTCTAAGTCTGTGGTTCCGAGAGGGGGTAACCAGGCTCACTAATAAAGGTCAAGCCACTTGGCTGCCAGAATGCCCTGCTTCAGCACAGACCAGAAAGGCATTGTGATAAGCGTATCCCCGGTATAGTCAGGGGTTAATGAGAGTCGTCCCCGTCCCCGTCCCCCCAGTATACGGCAAGAACCATGGACCCGGTACTTGTGGTTCGGACTGTCTCTAACCAGCCATAATGTTGTGAGAGTGAAATTATGTCTAAGTCCAGCTTTGGTACATTAGAAGCAACTCTGAAACTTACCCTAAGCGTTTTTCGAAGCTACTTTTTGGCTAACTTCTTATAGGAAGGTCTAGGAGCTCTAAAAATGAACGTGCGCGTCTTTCACTCTTCCCGAGGGACTTAGAAGAATTTTGTGATATTTTTTATTAAAATGGTGTATAAGGGTATATATATAAATATATTTTATGCACTGTATATGAGCTGGCGATTTCTAAGTCTGTGGTTCCGAGAGGGGGTAACCAGGCTCACTAATAAAGGTCAAGCCACTTGGCTGCCAGAATGCCCTGCTTCAGCACAGACCAGAAAGGCATTGTGATAAGCGTATCCCCGGTATAGTCAGGGGTTAATGAGAGTCGTCCCCGTCCCCCCAGTATACGGCAAGAACCATGGACCCGGTACTTGTGGTTCGGACTGTCTCCAACCAGCCATAATGTTGTGAGAGTGAAATTATGTCTAAGTCCAGCTTTGGTACATTAGAAGCAACTCTGAAACTTAACCTAAGCGTTTTTCGAAGCTACTTTTTGGCTAACTTCTTATAGGATGGTATAGGAGCTCTGAAAATGAACGTGCGCGTCTTTCACTCTTCCCGAGGGACTTAGAAGAATTTTGTGATATTTTTTAATTAAAATGGTGTATAAGGGTATATATATAAATATATTTTATGCACTGTATATGAGCTGGCGATTTCTAAGTCTGTGGTTCCGAGAGGGGGTAAGCAGGCTCACTAATAAAGGTCAAGCCACTTGGCTGCCAGAATGCCCTGCTTCAGCACAGACCAGAAAGGCATTGTGATAAGCGTATCCCCGGTATAGTCAGGGGTTAATGGGAGTCGTCCCCGTCCCCCCAGTATACGGCAAGAACCATGGACCCGGTACTTGTGGTTCGGACTGTCTCCAATCAGCCATAATGTTGTGAGAGTGAAATTATGTCTAAGTCCAGCTTTGGTACATTAGAAGCAACTCTGAAACTTAACCTAAGCGTTTTTCGAAGCTACTTTTTGGCTAACTTCTTATAGGAAAGTCTAGGAGCTCTGAAAATGAACGTGCGCGTCTTTCACTCTTCCTGAGGGACTTAGAAGAATTTTGTGATATTTTTTAATTAAAATGGTGTATAAGGGTATATATATAAATAAATTTTATGCACTGTATATGAGCTGGCGATTTCTAAGTCTGTGGTTCCGAGAGGGGGTAACCAGGCTCACTAATAAAGGTCAAGCCACTTGGCTGCCAGAATGCCCTGCTTCAGCACAGACCAGAAAGGCATTGTGATAAGCGTATCCCCGGTATAGTCAGGGGTTAATGAGAGTCGTCCCCGTCCCCGTCCCCCCAGTATACGGCAAGAACCATGGACCCGGTACTTGTGGTTCGGACTGTCTCCAACCGGCCATAATGTTGTGAGAGTGAAATTATGTCTAAGTCCAGCTTTGGTACATTAGAAGCAACTCTGAAACTTAACCTAAGCGTTTTTCGAAGCTACTTTTTGGCTAACTTCTTATAGGAAGGTCTAGGAGCTCTGTAAATGAACGTGCGCATCTTTCACTCTTCCCGAGGGACTTAGAAGAATTTTGTGATATTTTTTATTAAAATGGTGTATAAGGGTATATATATAAATATATTTTATGCACTGTATATGAGCTGGCGATTTCTAAGTCTGTGGTTCCGAGAGGGGGTAACCAGGCTCACTAATAAAGGTCAAGCCACTTGGCTGCCAGAATGCCCTGCTTCAGCACAGACCAGAAAGGCATTGTGATAAGCGTATCCCCGGTATAGTCAGGGGTTAATGGGAGTCGTCCCCGTCCCCCCCAGTATACGACCAGAACCATGGACCCGGTACTTGTGGTTCGGACTGTCTCTAACCAGCCATAATGTTGTGAGAGTGAAATTATGTCTAAGTCCAGCTTTGGTACATTAGAAGCAACTCTGAAACTTACCCTAAGCGTTTTTCGAAGCTACTTTTTGGCTAACTTCTTATAGGAAAGTCTAGGAGCTCTGAAAATGAACGTGCGCGTCTTTCACTCTTCCCGAGGGACTTAGAAGAATTTTGTGATATTTTTTAATTAAAATGGTGTATAAGGGTATATATATAAATATATTTTATGCACTGTATATGAGCTGGCGATTTCTAAGTCTGTGGTTCCGAGAGGGGGTAACCAGGCTCACTAATAAAGGTCAAGCCACTTGGCTGCCAGAATGCCCTGCTTCAGCACAGACCAGAAAGGCATTGTGATAAGCGTATCCCCGGTATAGTCAGGGGTTAATGAGAGTCGTCCCCGTCCCCGTCCCCCCAGTATACGGCAAGAACCATGGACCCGGTACTTGTGGTTCGGACTGTCTCTAACCAGCCATAATGTTGTGAGAGTGAAATTATGTCTAAGTCCAGCTTTGGTACATTAGAAGCAACTCTGAAACTTACCCTAAGCGTTTTTCGAAGCTACTTTTTGGCTAACTTCTTATAGGAAGGTCTAGGAGCTCTAAAAATGAACGTGCGCGTCTTTCACTCTTCCCGAGGGACTTAGAAGAATTTTGTGATATTTTTTATTAAAATGGTGTATAAGGGTATATATATAAATATATTTTATGCACTGTATATGAGCTGGCGATTTCTAAGTCTGTGGTTCCGAGAGGGGGTAACCAGGCTCACTAATAAAGGTCAAGCCACTTGGCTGCCAGAATGCCCTGCTTCAGCACAGACCAGAAAGGCATTGTGATAAGCGTATCCCCGGTATAGTCAGGGGTTAATGAGAGTCGTCCCCGTCCCCCCAGTATACGGCAAGAACCATGGACCCGGTACTTGTGGTTCGGACTGTCTCCAACCAGCCATAATGTTGTGAGAGTGAAATTATGTCTAAGTCCAGCTTTGGTACATTAGAAGCAACTCTGAAACTTAACCTAAGCGTTTTTCGAAGCTACTTTTTGGCTAACTTCTTATAGGATGGTATAGGAGCTCTGAAAATGAACGTGCGCGTCTTTCACTCTTCCCGAGGGACTTAGAAGAATTTTGTGATATTTTTTATTAAAATGGTGTATAAGGGTATATATATAAAAATATTTTATGCACTGTATATGAGCTGGCGATTTCTAAGTCTGTGGTTCCGAGAGGGGGTAACCAGGCTCACTAATAAAGGTCAAGCCACTTGGCTGCCAGAATGCCCTGCTTCAGCACAGACCAGAAAGGCATTGTGATAAGCGTATCCCCGGTATAGTCAGGGGTTAATGGGAGTCGTCCCCGTCCCCCCCAGTATACGCCCAGAACCATGGACCCGGTACTTGTGGTTCGGACTGTCTCCAACCAGCCATAATGTTGTGAGAGTGAAATTATGTCTAAGTCCAGCTTTGGTACATTAGAAGCAACTCTGAAACTTACCCTAAGCGTTTTTCGAAGCTACTTTTTGGCTAACTTCTTATAGGAAGGTCTAGGAGCTCTAAAAATGAACGTGCGCGTCTTTCACTCTTCCCGAGGGACTTAGAAGAATTTTGTGATATTTTTTAATTAAAATGGTGTATAAGGGTATATATATAAATATATTTTATGCACTGTATATGAGCTGGCGATTTCTAAGTCTGTGGTTCCGAGAGGGGGTAAGCAGGCTCACTAATAAAGGTCAAGCCACTTGGCTGCCAGAATGCCCTGCTTCAGCACAGACCAGAAAGGCATTGTGATAAGCGTATCCCCGGTATAGTCAGGGGTTAATGGGAGTCGTCCCCGTCCCCCCAGTATACGGCAAGAACCATGGACCCGGTACTTGTGGTTCGGACTGTCTCCAATCAGCCATAATGTTGTGAGAGTGAAATTATGTCTAAGTCCAGCTTTGGTACATTAGAAGCAACTCTGAAACTTAACCTAAGCGTTTTTCGAAGCTACTTTTTGGCTAACTTCTTATAGGAAAGTCTAGGAGCTCTGAAAATGAACGTGCGCGTCTTTCACTCTTCCCGAGGGACTTAGAAGAATTTTGTGATATTTTTTAATTAAAATGGTGTATAAGGGTATATATATAAATATATTTTATGCACTGTATATGAGCTGGCGATTTCTAAGTCTGTGGTTCCGAGAGGGGGTAACCAGGCTCACTAATAAAGGTCAAGCCACTTGGCTGCCAGAATGCCCTGCTTCAGCACAGACCAGAAAGGCATTGTGATAAGCGTATCCCCGGTATAGTCAGGGGTTAATGAGAGTCGTCCCCGTCCCCGTCCCCCCAGTATACGGCAAGAACCATGGACCCGGTACTTGTGGTTCGGACTGTCTCCAACCGGCCATAATGTTGTGAGAGTGAAATTATGTCTAAGTCCAGCTTTGGTACATTAGAAGCAACTCTGAAACTTAACCTAAGCGTTTTTCGAAGCTACTTTTTGGCTAACTTCTTATAGGAAAGTCTAGGAGCTCTGAAAATGAACGTGCGCGTCTTTCACTCTTCCCGAGGGACTTAGAAGAATTTTGTGATATTTTTTAATTAAAATGGTGTATAAGGGTATATATATAAATATATTTTATGCACTGTATATGAGCTGGCGATTTCTAAGTCTGTGGTTCCGAGAGGGGGTAACCAGGCTCACTAATAAAGGTCAAGCCACTTGGCTGCCAGAATGCCCTGCTTCAGCACAGACCAGAAAGGCATTGTGATAAGCGTATCCCCGGTATAGTCAGGGGTTAATGAGAGTCGTCCCCGTCCCCGTCCCCCCAGTATACGGCAAGAACCATGGACCCGGTACTTGTGGTTCGGACTGTCTCCAACCAGCCATAATGTTGTGAGAGTGAAATTATGTCTAAGTCCAGCTTTGGTACATTAGAAGCAACTCTGAAACTTACCCTAAGCGTTTTTCGAATCTACTTTTTGGCTAACTTCTTATAGGAAGGTGTAGGAGCTCTGAAAATGAACGTGCGCGTCTTTCACTCTTCCCGAGGGACTTAGAAGAATTTTGTGATATTTTTTAATTAAAATGGTGTATAAGGGTATATATATAAATATATTTTATGCACTGTATATGAGCTGGCGATTTCTAAGTCTGTGGTTCCGAAAGGGGGTAAGCAGGCTCACTAATAAAGGTCAAGCCACTTGGCTGCCAGAATGCCCTGCTTCAGCACAGACCAGAAAGGCATTGTGATAAGCGTATCCCCGGTATAGTCAGGGGTTAATGGGAGTCGTCCCCGTCCCCCCAGTATACGGCAAGAACCATGGACCCGGTACTTGTGGTTCGGACTGTCTCCAATCAGCCATAATGTTGTGAGAGTGAAATTATGTCTAAGTCCAGCTTTGGTACATTAGAAGCAACTCTGAAACTTAACCTAAGCGTTTTTCGAAGCTACTTTTTGGCTAACTTCTTATAGGAAGGTCTAGGAGCTCTGAAAATGAACGTGCGCGTCTTTCACTCTTCCCGAGGGACTTAGAAGAATTTTGTGATATTTTTTATTAAAATAGTGTATAAGGGTATATATATAAATATATTTTATGCACTGTATATGAGCTGGCGATTTCTAAGTCTGTGGTTCCGAGAGGGGGTAACCAGGCTCACTAATAAAGGTCAAGCCACTTGGCTGCCAGAATGCCCTGCTTCAGCACAGACCAGAAAGGCATTGTGATAAGCGTATCCCCGGTATAGTCAGGGGTTAATGGGAGTCGTCCCCGTCCCCCCCAGTATACGCCCAGAACCATGGACCCGGTACTTGTGGTTCGGACTGTCTCCAACCAGCCATAATGTTGTGAGAGTGAAATTATGTCTAAGTCCAGCTTTGGTACATTAGAAGCAACTCTGAAACTTACCCTAAGCGTTTTTCGAAGCTACTTTTTGGCTAACTTCTTATAGGAAGGTCTAGGAGCTCTAAAAATGAACGTGCGCGTCTTTCACTCTTCCCGAGGGACTTAGAAGAATTTTGTGATATTTTTTAATTAAAATGGTGTATAAGGGTATATATATAAATATATTTTATGCACTGTATATGAGCTGGCGATTTCTAAGTCTGTGGTTCCGAGAGGGGGTAAGCAGGCTCACTAATAAAGGTCAAGCCACTTGGCTGCCAGAATGCCCTGCTTCAGCACAGACCAGAAAGGCATTGTGATAAGCGTATCCCCGGTATAGTCAGGGGTTAATGGGAGTCGTCCCCGTCCCCCCAGTATACGGCAAGAACCATGGACCCGGTACTTGTGGTTCGGACTGTCTCCAATCAGCCATAATGTTGTGAGAGTGAAATTATGTCTAAGTCCAGCTTTGGTACATTAGAAGCAACTCTGAAACTTAACCTAAGCGTTTTTCGAAGCTACTTTTTGGCTAACTTCTTATAGGAAAGTCTAGGAGCTCTGAAAATGAACGTGCGCGTCTTTCACTCTTCCTGAGGGACTTAGAAGAATTTTGTGATATTTTTTAATTAAAATGGTGTATAAGGGTATATATATAAATATATTTTATGCACTGTATATGAGCTGGCGATTTCTAAGTCTGTGGTTCCGAGAGGGGGTAACCAGGCTCACTAATAAAGGTCAAGCCACTTGGCTGCCAGAATGCCCTGCTTCAGCACAGACCAGAAAGGCATTGTGATAAGCGTATCCCCGGTATAGTCAGGGGTTAATGAGAGTCGTCCCCGTCCCCGTCCCCCCAGTATACGGCAAGAACCATGGACCCGGTACTTGTGGTTCGGACTGTCTCCAACCGGCCATAATGTTGTGAGAGTGAAATTATGTCTAAGTCCAGCTTTGGTACATTAGAAGCAACTCTGAAACTTAACCTAAGCGTTTTTCGAAGCTACTTTTTGGCTAACTTCTTATAGGAAGGTCTAGGAGCTCTGAAAATGAACGTGCGCATCTTTCACTCTTCCCGAGGGACTTAGAAGAATTTTGTGATATTTTTTATTAAAATGGTGTATAAGGGTATATATATAAATATATTTTATGCACTGTATATGAGCTGGCGATTTCTAAGTCTGTGGTTCCGAGAGGGGGTAACCAGGCTCACTAATAAAGGTCAAGCCACTTGGCTGCCAGAATGCCCTGCTTCAGCACAGACCAGAAAGGCATTGTGATAAGCGTATCCCCGGTATAGTCAGGGGTTAATGGGAGTCGTCCCCGTCCCCCCCAGTATACGACCAGAACCATGGACCCGGTACTTGTGGTTCGGACTGTCTCTAACCAGCCATAATGTTGTGAGAGTGAAATTATGTCTAAGTCCAGCTTTGGTACATTAGAAGCAACTCTGAAACTTACCCTAAGCGTTTTTCGAAGCTACTTTTTGGCTAACTTCTTATAGGAAAGTCTAGGAGCTCTGAAAATGAACGTGCGCGTCTTTCACTCTTCCCGAGGGACTTAGAAGAATTTTGTGATATTTTTTAATTAAAATGGTGTATAAGGGTATATATATAAATATATTTTATGCACTGTATATGAGCTGGCGATTTCTAAGTCTGTGGTTCCGAGAGGGGGTAACCAGGCTCACTAATAAAGGTCAAGCCACTTGGCTGCCAGAATGCCCTGCTTCAGCACAGACCAGAAAGGCATTGTGATAAGCGTATCCCCGGTATAGTCAGGGGTTAATGAGAGTCGTCCCCGTCCCCGTCCCCCCAGTATACGGCAAGAACCATGGACCCGGTACTTGTGGTTCGGACTGTCTCCAACCAGCCATAATGTTGTGAGAGTGAAATTATGTCTAAGTCCAGCTTTGGTACATTAGAAGCAACTCTGAAACTTACCCTAAGCGTTTTTCGAAGCTACTTTTTGGCTAACTTCTTATAGGAAGGTGTAGGAGTTCTGAAAATGAACGTGCGCGTCTTTCACTCTTCCCGAGGGACTTAGAAGAATTTTGTGATATTTTTTAATTAAAATGGTGTATAAGGGTATATATATAAATATATTTTATGCACTGTATATGAGCTGGCGATTTCTAAGTCTGTGGTTCCGAGAGGGGGTAAGCAGGCTCACTAATAAAGGTCAAGCCACTTGGCTGCCAGAATGCCCTGCTTCAGCACAGACCAGAAAGGCATTGTGATAAGCGTATCCCCGGTATAGTCAGGGGTTAATGGGAGTCGTCCCCGTCCCCCCAGTATACGGCAAGAACCATGGACCCGGTACTTGTGGTTCGGACTGTCTCCAATCAGCCATAATGTTGTGAGAGTGAAATTATGTCTAAGTCCAGCTTTGGTACATTAGAAGCAACTCTGAAACTTAACCTAAGCGTTTTTCGAAGCTACTTTTTGGCTAACTTCTTATAGGAAGGTCTAGGAGCTCTGAAAATGAACGTGCGCGTCTTTCACTCTTCCCGAGGGACTTAGAAGAATTTTGTGATATTTTTTATTAAAATAGTGTATAAGGGTATATATATAAATATATTTTATGCACTGTATATGAGCTGGCGATTTCTAAGTCTGTGGTTCCGAGAGGGGGTAACCAGGCTCACTAATAAAGGTCAAGCCACTTGGCTGCCAGAATGCCCTGCTTCAGCACAGACCAGAAAGGCATTGTGATAAGCGTATCCCCGGTATAGTCAGGGGTTAATGGGAGTCGTCCCCGTCCCCCCCAGTATACGCCCAGAACCATGGACCCGGTACTTGTGGTTCGGACTGTCTCTAACCAGCCATAATGTTGTGAGAGTGAAATTATGTCTAAGTCCAGCTTTGGTACATTAGAAGCAACTCTGAAACTTACCCTAAGCGTTTTTCGAAGCTACTTTTTGGCTAACTTCTTATAGGAAAGTCTAGGAGCTCTGAAAATGAACGTGCGCGTCTTTCACTCTTCCCGAGGGACTTAGAAGAATTTTGTGATATTTTTTAATTAAAATGGTGTATAAGGGTATATATATAAATATATTTTATGCACTGTATATGAGCAGGCGATTTCTAAGTCTGTGGTTCCGAGAGGGGGTAACCAGGCTCACTAATAAAGGTCAAGCCACTTGGCTGCCAGAATGCCCTGCTTCAGCACAGACCAGAAAGGCATTGTGATAAGCGTATCCCTGGTAAAGTCAGGGGTTAATGGGAGTCGTCCCCGTCCCCCCCAGTATACGCCCAGAACCATGGACCCGGTACTTGTGGTTCGGACTGTCTCCAACCAGCCATAATGTTGTGAGAGTGAAATTATGTCTAAGTCCAGCTTTGGTACATTAGAAGCAACTCTGAAACTTACCCTAAGCGTTTTTCGAAGCTACTTTTTGGCTAACTTCTTATAGGAAGGTCTAGGAGCTCTGAAAATGAACGTGCGCGTCTTTCACTCTTCCCGAGGGACTTAGAAGAATTTTGTGATATTTTTTTATTAAAATGGTGTATAAGGGTATATATATAAATATATTTTATGCACTGTATATGAGCTGGCGATTTCTAAGTCTGTGGTTCCGAGAGGGGGTAACCAGGCTCACTAATAAAGGTCAAGCCACTTGGCTGCCAGAATGCCCTGCTTCAGCACAGACCAGAAAGGCATTGTGATAAGCGTATCCCCGGTATAGTCAGGGGTTAATGGGAGTCGTCCCCGTCCCCCCCAGTATACGCCCAGAACCATGGACCCGGTACTTGTGGTTCGGACTGTCTCCAACCAGCCATAATGTTGTGAGAGTGAAATTATGTCTAAGTCCAGCTTTGGTACATTAGAAGCAACTCTGAAACTTACCCTAAGCGTTTTTCGAAGCTACTTTTTGGCTAACTTCTTATAGGAAGGTCTAGGAGCTCTAAAAATGAACGTGCGCGTCTTTCACTCTTCCCGAGGGACTTAGAAGAATTTTGTGATATTTTTTAATTAAAATGGTGTATAAGGGTATATATATAAATATATTTTATGCACTGTATATGAGCTGGCGATTTCTAAGTCTGTGGTTCCGAGAGGGGGTAAGCAGGCTCACTAATAAAGGTCAAGCCACTTGGCTGCCAGAATGCCCTGCTTCAGCACAGACCAGAAAGGCATTGTGATAAGCGTATCCCCGGTATAGTCAGGGGTTAATGGGAGTCGTCCCCGTCCCCCCAGTATACGGCAAGAACCATGGACCCGGTACTTGTGGTTCGGACTGTCTCCAATCAGCCATAATGTTGTGAGAGTGAAATTATGTCTAAGTCCAGCTTTGGTACATTAGAAGCAACTCTGAAACTTAACCTAAGCGTTTTTCGAAGCTACTTTTTGGCTAACTTCTTATAGGAAAGTCTAGGAGCTCTGAAAATGAACGTGCGCGTCTTTCACTCTTCCCGAGGGACTTAGAAGAATTTTGTGATATTTTTTAATTAAAATGGTGTATAAGGGTATATATATAAATATATTTTATGCACTGTATATGAGCTGGCGATTTCTAAGTCTGTGGTTCCGAGAGGGGGTAAGCAGGCTCACTAATAAAGGTCAAGCCACTTGGCTGCCAGAATGCCCTGCTTCAGCACAGACCAGAAAGGCATTGTGATAAGCGTATCCCCGGTATAGTCAGGGGTTAATGGGAGTCGTCCCCGTCCCCCCAGTATACGGCAAGAACCATGGACCCGGTACTTGTGGTTCGGACTGTCTCCAATCAGCCATAATGTTGTGAGAGTGAAATTATGTCTAAGTCCAGCTTTGGTACATTAGAAGCAACTCTGAAACTTAACCTAAGCGTTTTTCGAAGCTACTTTTTGGCTAACTTCTTATAG
>NW_027457172.1:142500-166197 GCF_040206685.1 Ascaphus truei | reverse complement strand
CCCCCCCCCCATCCCCCCCCCTCCCCCCCCCCCCATCACCCCCCTCACCCTCTCCCCCCCCCCATCACCCTCTCTTCCCCCCCCCACCCACTCACCCCCCCCATCACCCTCTCTCCCCCCCCATCACCCTCTCTCCCCCCCCCATCACTCTCCCCCCCCCATCACCCTCTCTCCCCCCCCCCCATCACCCTCTCTCCCCCCCCCCATCACCTCCCCTCTCCCCCCCCCACATCACCCCTCTCCCCCCCCACCCCTCCCCCCCCCATCACCCCTCTTCCCCCCCCCCCCATCACCCCTCTTCCCCCCCCCCCATCACCCCTCTTCCCCCCCCACATCACCCTCTCTCCCCCCCCCATCACCCTCTCTCCCCCCCCACATCACCCGCTCTCTCCCCCCCCCCATCACCCGCTCTCTTCCCCCCCCCATCACCCGCTCTCTTCCCCCCCCCCATCACCCGCTCTCTTCCCCCCCCCCCATCACCCGCTCTCTTCCCCCCCCCCATCACCCGCTCTCTTCCCCCCCCCCATCACCCGCTCTCTTCCCCCCCCCCATCACCCGCTCTCTTCCTCCCCCCCATCACCCGCTCTCTTCCCCCCCCCCCCATCACCCGCTCTCTTCCCCCCCCCCCCATCACCCGCTCTCTTCCCCCCCCCCATATCACCCGCTCTCTTCCCCCCCCCATATCACCCGCTCTCTTCCCCCCCCCATATCACCCGCTCTCTTTCCCCCCCCATCACCCGCTCTCTTCCCCCCCCATCACCCGCTCTCTTCCCCCCCCATCACCCGCTCTCTTCCCCCCCCCATCACCCGCTCTCTTCCCCCCCCCATCACCCGCTCTCTTCCCCCCCCATCACCCGCTCTCTTCCCCCCCCATCACCCGCTCTCTTCCCCCCCCCATCACCCGCTCTCTTCCCCCCCCCATCACCCGCTCTCTTCCCCCCCCCATCACCCGCTCTCTTCCCCCCCCCATCACCCGCTCTCTTCCCCCCCCCCCATCACCCGCTCTCTTCCCCCCCCCCCATCACCCGCTCTCTTCCCCCCCCCATCACCCGCTCTCTTCCCCCCCCCATCACCCGCTCTCTTCCCCCCCCCCATCACCCGCTCTCTTCCCCCCCCCCATCACCCGCTCTCTTCCCCCCCCCCATCACCCGCTCTCTTCCCCCCCCCCATCACCCGCTCTCTTCCCCCCCCCCATCACCCGCTCTCTTCCCCCCCCCATCACCCGCTCTCTTCCCCCCCCCATCACCCGCTCTCTTCCCCCCCCCCATCACCCGCTCTCTTCCCCCCCCCCATCACCCGCTCTCTTCCCCCCCCCCCATCACCCGCTCTCTTCCCCCCCCCATCACCCTCTCTCCCCCCCCCCATCACCCTCTCTCCCCCCCCCATCACCCCTCTTCTCCCCCCCCCCCATCACCCTCTCTCCCCCCCCCATCACCCCTCTTCTCCCCCCCCCCATCACCCCTCTTCCCCCCCCCCATCACCCGCTCTCTTCCCCCCCCCCCATCACCCGCTCTCTTCCCCCCCCCCCATCACCCTCTCTCCCCCCCCCCCCATCACCCTCTCTCCCCCCCCCATCACCCTCTCTCCCCCCCCCCATCACCCTCTCTCCCCCCCCACATCACCCCTCTTCCCCCCCCCCACATCACCCCTCTTCCCCCCCCCCCACATCACCCCTCTTCCCCCCCCCCCCCACATCACCCCTCTTCCCCCCCCCCACATCACCCCTCTTCCCCCCCCCCCACATCACCCCTCTTCCCCCCCCCACATCACCCCTCTTCCCCCCCATCACCCCTCTTCCCCCCCCCCCACACATCACCCCTCTTCCCCCCCCCCACACCCATGATCCTCACCTTTTCTCTTCCTCACCTCCGAGCTCCCCCCGTGTGTGTATTAACGTACGCACATGTCAACATTTATGTGCCAACGTGCATGTGCCAATACGTGAGTATGCGTTCTTCTAAGCGTGTGTGGACGTATATTTGAGCATGATCACCGGCATAGCGATAACATTAGTTTGTGTAAATATATGTGTGATGCGTGTAGATTTTTTATTTCTTGTGGATGGTGGTGTTGAAGTTAACATATTACCTTAGAATAAAAATGATAAGAAGCAACATTACACGTGGCACAAAAAGTGGTCACGTGGCCAAGTGCTTTATTGCACCTTTAGTACACGTTGTGAAGTGGCAGTGTCCTTTAAAGGCAGCATGTGGCTGTGGCCCAGATTTCTGCTACCACGTGACACAGCATCAGTCAATAAGAGCACTCTATTCTGCGACACATTACAGAAAGATCTAATTGGCTTAGGCTGCTGTCAGGGAGGCACTGATCCATCTCCCCGCAGAACATTCCACTCTCACACAATTCATGGAGGTACTCGTGTCCCTACTGCCAGAGTGACCTGCAACATGCCGACCATCTGACGTCCAGTTTGTAGGGTTAGTGACACTTCCTTCTGATGTAACAGGAGAGCATCTCACTCATGACAGCGCTAGCTCAATATCACTTCCAGGAGTCTCCCACTTCCAACCAGAGCACCGTCTCCCCTCCCAAGGCAAGTGCCACTAACCCCATCATCTCATTAGCTGCCCCAGTGAAACATCACTAGTGTTCGAAACTCCGCTGCTGCCTTGACATCACAAACTGAGCTGATCATCCTCCGACGTAACCAGCGAGAGCAGATGGGAACCGAGTGAACGCTCACACTCGCATACTGCTGTGGCTAAGATGGACCTCTTTAAACTGAAACTTTAAAAAAGTTGAGTGTCCATAAAATTTACTGAACGGTAGAAAAGTCTATAAAACAGGGTCTTCCCCCTCAGGGTTACCGGGGTCGGTTATCAGTTTGTAACTTTTTTTAAAAAACACAAGGTTTCGGTAAATTGTGTCATTTCTGGCAGTGTTCTCCTCCCCCCCACGAGTTCACAATATTCACCCCCCAACATGGAGGGAGCAGCCATGGAGAGAGTGTGGAGATGTGCTGAGCATCACCACAATGAGCAGCATACAATCTGTGAAGAGAGAGAGAGGGACTGAGTAAAGGCACACAAACGAGAGACATAGCTATGGCAATGTACCCACTGCTATAGTCAATCCGCACCAACACACATTCACGCATGCGCACACTAACACTTACTGTAATGCACGGTCAGTGAGATTTCTCTTTCCTTTGCACCAGGACTCTGCGCAAACAAGGCAGTGCAAAGAGCAGCGACAAGAAGACTACGTGGCCTATAAAATAGACTGATAGGTACACCTGGGGGAGACAAAGGGCGAGTTACACATGGGCCCAGAGCCCCATATATACCCCACAAAACCAATGACTCTACATCTAATCCCATTCATGTAATATACCACACACTGACTCAAAGAGCTGACAATCTAGTCAGGAGAAAGTTCTGGGACAGAGGTCATTCCTTTATTACCATTTGTTTCTTTGACATTAATCGTTAAGTTAATAGGATCAGAAGCACCTCCCTCTTGTGTGATAAAAGGGTATCACACGGGTTTCCTATATATTACTATGGATTCGTCATGGGATCAGAGGACTTCCCATGCACGGGATTTCTATAAGATACTAGGTTTAGCGACACGTCTTCTGATGGGATAAGAGGGCATCTCACGCAGGGGATATTAAGAAGTCACAATATCCCAGCTGTTATTTCCAGGAATCCATGTGTGAGCCCACTCCTCCCAGAAGAAGAGGAATTAAACTCACCACAGCAGGACCCGCTGAACTCCAGAAGAGGCTTGAGTGAGGGGTGTAATGTTCATCTCGCCACACGAGAGACGGGATGGGGGGTGTGGGGGGGTAGGGCTGACCCACTTACCTTGAGCCACTTGTCCCAGGTGAAAAGGCAGAAAGGCACCAGCGGGTATCCCATGAATAGCCAGTGGAAGGACTGCTGGACCACATATAAAAAGGAGCGCAGGACGGGTTGGGAAATAACGGATGTCAACAGAGGACTGTCCCGCACCAGCGCCATCGCCTGAGGAGAGTGGGGGGGAAACCGTTGAAGGTGTGCAACTTCCCTGGGGAACACAGCTGTTAATCCAACACTACAGGGGAGGGGGAGTTACAAATACAATTCGTGAATCCGCACTCGTGTTGTCTTGAATGAACTCTGGAAGCCAATCTCTTTGCTGCTAGGTGCACAGGAGTCACTCCCCGTAATCTCATAAAAAAAGAGACAACCCCTAAGGGTAATCTCCAAACACACAAAACATATGCACACATCGCACCAGGGGATTAGGTAATTCAATATTTTATCATTAATGAGATCACAATGGATCCTCTGGTTAAAATACCAGTTAAAATCTCAGTGAAAATAACACACCAAATGTGAAACAAGTGAATAATGAATACAACTGATTAAGATTGCATACAGTGAAAAAGAACCATGAATAAATGAAAAACAGTATATCCCAACATGATGCAATACACAAAGTGTGTAATGCAAATACACCTAAAGTGAGAAATACTGAGTGACTAGTGAACAACCCACTACAAAATAAATACACAGGAAAGGTGCACAAACAGTGCATGTGCTGTGAGCTATATCCGATGAACACAATGACACAAAGCAAAAACACCCCAATGATTTCAAATAAGAAACATAAAGATGATCTAAGGAGGCCATAGTTGGGGAAAGGACACCAACCATGGAGTCTCAGACGGGACACCGAGGGAGCTGATTATGTTAAAGGTCCGGACTGCAGCTACATCTCGGTACCCGAATCACCGCCGGTACTTCCTGGTGGGTGCCTTCCACCAGTGGGTGAGCGCACTAGGACAGCCTCACATGACCACGTAGCTGTCCTGGTGCGCTCCCCACTGGAGGAAGGCACCCACCAGGAAGTACCGGCGGTGATTCGGGGTACCGAGATATAGCTGCAGTCCGGATCCTTTAACATAATCAGCTCCCTCGGTGTCCCGTCTGAGACTCCATGGTTGGTGTCCTTTCCCCAACTATGGCCTCCTTAGATCATCTTTATGTTTCTTATTTGAAATCATTGGGGTGTTTTTGCTTTGTGTCATTGTGTTCATCGGATATAGCTCACAGCACATGCACTGTTTGTGCACCTTTCCTGTGTATTTATTTTGTAGTGGGTTGTTCACTAGTCACTCAGTATTTCTCACTTTAGGTGTATTTGCATTACACACTTTGTGTATTGCATCATGTTGGGATATACTGTTTTTCATTTATTCACGGTTCTTTTTCACTGTATGCAATCTTAATCAGTTGTATTCATTATTCACTTGTTTCACATTTGGCGATTACATTTGGTGTGTTATATTCACCATTTGAGATTTTAACCAGATGATCCATTGTGATCTCAATTATTAAATATTGAATTACCTAATCCCTGGTGCGCTGTGTGCATTCTTTTTGAGGGGGAGTTACACATCCAGGTATAGGAGGCACTGCAGAGCCTGCAAAGGGAACAGGCTTTAGGAGCCACTGGTCCCTTCGGTTACCCCAAGATAGGAGGGGAACACACCTATGTCTCATAGCCCCCTTCTGTTGCTTCATGAACCAGTCTTGTCAGTCAGCCAGGTCACCAGCCAGGTTTCCCTCATCACTTCACCTCCCAACACCATTGTCACCCCCTGGTCGTTACCCTGCCTGACCTGTTTCTCCACAATGACAATGAGGAACTCGAGGGAGAAGCAGATGAGGTATCCGGAGTGCAGGCCGTGCCAGATGGCCAGGAAGAAGAGTGCAGCTGCCTGAGACATGGCCTTACTGCCCAGGAAACGCAGACGCTTAAAGACGTATCTGACAAGAGAGAGGACGGGCGCATCAGCCAGAGGGTCCAGAAACACAATGCAGAGAGCCTTCACGCCACAGGGGGAGAGCCAATCACGACCCATCCCCGCCAGGCGAGCCAATTATAGACCAGCACTACATCAGGGCCTACAGAGTGATTAGTAACGCGATAAATTTTCTTAAAGAAATTTAAACATCCTTAAAAAAAACAGTTTTGGCTTATTTTAAAATGTATAATTAAAAAAAGATAAAAAAATAATAATTAGTTGGGATTCATGCTCCTGTCATTTAACTGTATCCTCCTTGGCCTGTGGGATTCCACCCCCACTGTGACATAATTATGCAGGAGGATCCCTCTTATCACACAGGAGGTAGCAGACGGTGGGTGACCTTACATTGCAACAAGCAGGCCAGTGATTGGTGAAAGATTGGTGACTTTCCACCTCATGGTCGGCCAGGGACCTTACCGTCACGAAGACCTATTACCTCAAACTTGGTGACCCTGGCATTGATAACATTACAGTGAAAGGTCAGGGAAGAGGGGCTCAGCACAACCCCCCACTGTGACAGCACCTCTCACCGTGCAACCCAGTCGTTGGTGTTGGTGTTGAAGCTGGCGATGGTCCCCGTGAAGAAGGGCGTGGTCTCGAAGAGCCACACCTTCATGTTAGCACAGGCATCCCAGCGCGCCCGCCCATTCTCATCCGTCCCGTTATACCCAAGGCCGGTCAGGATGCACACGCCTTCCTGCGGGGGTAAGGGGCAGGAGAAGAGCAGGTGGGGAGTCAGTCACAACCACCCTGGGTGTATATTACATTCACTTTGTAAGTCTGCAGACAACCCACAGCTGGGATCCTGACATTGGTACAGCTGCCGCTAGGGTGGGGAGAGCAAGGAGGTGGTTTAGGGCCTGACATTATTAGTGCAGCCGTCTCTGGGAGGGGGATACCTGAAATTAGTGGAGCTGTATCAGAACCTAGTTATTACCACCACACACCAATACAATTTCAGCCATATATTACTGCAATAGTGGTGATAAAGGCTTTGTTTACTCAACTCACTGTGTATAAATCTAAGACATGAGTAGGTCATCAGGTCCCCAGCTGGCCCACGACTAGTTCTTTCCCCCAACTCACCGTCATCCCAACTCACCGTCACCAGCCAGCAGTTTACATATTTGTACAGTGTCACTTTGCCCCAGATTGTGATGTACACGCAGCGGTACCAGAAGGGTTGGTTCTGAAAGAGCGAGGGTCAAAGAGAGGGGGAGGGTGGGTAAAGAAATGTGGAAGTAGGCAAAAAAAAAAAAAAAAGGAAGGACTATTTCATAATCAAGAGAAGGCGTATCCCAGTCATATCTAGCCTCCCCCTCCCCCCACCTAGCTTCTCTCACCAGAACCTCTCCCAAGATACAAGGGATATAGTATAATAGCAATAAATACTCACAAACGAATCCCAAAAACCTAGCTAGAAACAATCCAGGCCACAAGCTATGACATCACCACCCAGCACCAAGTACTCATAAGGCTGAGTTTTTCGCAGGCTCTCTGATTTGGGCTTTGTAGGTATTTATTGCTGTTATTCCGTGTTCCCTGTACCCCGAAGTGGTGATGCTTGAATTACAATTGTTTGGTATACTGATGTCAGGGCAACCAGATGTTGGCACATATTTTGGGCGGAGTGCCCATCTACCAACCATTGTTCTAAAATATATACACACCAAACCACACTCCCTAGCAGCCCAACCTCTGCCGAGCATCGCTCCACCCACATGTACACTCCCTAGCAGCCTGCCCCACTGCAGTGCATCACCCCCTCTCACCGCATACTCCTCGGTCAGGAAATAATTATCAGGCAGGTACGGTCCAAACACCATGTATATGAGGAGGAAGCAGAGTCCGAGGCACAGGCGGTTCATAGCTGGCACAATGCTGCATGGGAAGGTAGGTGGTCATTGAGGGTAATGGGGACAGGAGGCGGCGAGGAAGTCTGCAAGGGTCTCCACTCTCACCTGTTGGGTCTCTGTCCCTCAATGTCAGTCAGCTGTCCCCTCACCAGCTTCAGGTATCTGCTCATAGAAAACTGAGGACCCACCAGGAACCCGCCATAAAAATAAGAGAACCCGAAGATTTCCAGCAGGGTCGGGACCCCTCGAACTGCGTAGTTCTGCTGCTCTGGTGACAGGGAGCTCTGCGGAGGACAGAGACATTCACACCACAAGAGAGGACCCACCGTCCCACCGCAGTGACACTGACATAAGGAACCTGTAACCAATCCATTCTGTCCCACAGCACAGCAGACAGACACAAAAGTCCTATGGATTCGGTCTCTCCCACCCCAGGGTGACAGTAACTAATGATACACACTAAGAGACCTATGACATACTGAGCTCATCATTGCATGGGACGCAAATGGAAGGGACCTGTCACAGAGTGACATGGTGACACACAGGACCTATTATTTACCAAGCAACACAGTAGGAACCTACGGCCCATGGAGTCTGGTTAACAGATAAAATGGAGCTAAGGGACATGCAGGTTGTCCCTCCAGCATACTGTGACAGGTAATCATGGAGTCTATCCCTCCAGCTGCAGGGTGACACGTGACAGCCAGAAAGGACCTATGGCAGTAAAAGTGGCATATGACCGATATTCACCATTACTAATGGTAAGAAACAATTATTAACTAGCCACCAGTTACATATTAACTGTTTAGAAACAAGATCTAAATGGGCCAAAGGTCACAGGCTACCAACGTGGCATCTCATCTGAACTTTGTTACTAATTTACAGCAGGTAAATAAACATGGCAGGATGAGGGAGCCAAGAGCAGATTCAAAGGCCCAGCCACACTACCCCAAACTGCCTTACACTCCCATCATTAATGAACACAGGAGCCTGTTTACAGTTACGGTAGCCCAGCATTGATCACTGCATCATTGGCAGTGGTGGTGAATTCTTCCTTCAAAGTCAGACACTAGCTTTAGGCTGAGTCCATGGTCAGCGCTTAGGCGCTGATCCGTGCTGACACTTGTCAGGGAGGCCCTGCAGCCGCAATGAGAGCGGCTTTAGCAGGGGCTCGCGCATGCGTCTGCAGGCGTGCGGAGGCGTAGAACTTACATTTTTTTTTAGTTTCGGCGCTCACGGGAGCGCAGGGCCTGTCACGTGAGCGGTTCGCCCAATGAGGGCGAACCAGCTCCGTGACGTCACTGGCCTCCCCCCAGATACGCCCCCGGACGGCGCTCGAACAAAGGCCAGGGAAAGCACCCGCTTTCCCTCAGCACGGCTGGAGTCACCATGGACTCAGCCTAAGTTTGCAAAGACCGGAGTTATAGGGAGGTTACATTGCGCAATAGGAGGAGTTATAGGGGGCGGTTATATGGGGCAGTAGCAGGAGTTACAGAAAGACACCTGTGCTGAAGCTGGCGAATATCCTTAAAACCTGACCTGTTGGGGAGGGGGGGGGGGGGTCTTGAGAACTGGAGTTGAGAACCCCTGCACTACTGAGAGAACCAGAGACCTATGTAGAGATTACACCAAGACATCCATGCTGTAATAAGAACCATTTCCAATCTCTCCCTCGTGCCAGAGAAGTGCGGCTTGGGGCGATGCGTGACCCGGCTGGCACAGTGGCAGTAGAAGATCCGCTATTAGTTGCAGAGGTCCACCTTGGACAGATTTCAGGGTGATTAAAATGGCCGCTGTGCTTGGCATCGTGACACAGACTCCGGCACCTTCACTGTCAGACTCTTACAATGTTTACTCCCAAGTGGCACGGGGCGGAGCGTTGGCGAGATTTAGTTCTTCCAGGGATAGTGCACCCAGGGTAGAAATGTTACTCACCTCAGCTTTCCCACCATCGTAATAATCAAAGGTGAGACCTAGGGAAGAGGAAACAGTGTACATGATCAATCACACAGAGACGCAGCAAAATAAATAACATGCACGCAAAGGCTTTTATTACAAAGATCAATGTTCCGGTCCGCATGAAATATTTTTATAATAATAAAAAATATATATTTGTACAGAGTCTCAGAGTGAGTGTGTGCATGTGTGCGTAAATAAGTGAAGGGATTGGGTCACAGATGTAATTGGTACAAAAAAATAAATAAAGGGATAGGTACACCAAACATTGGCCAACAAAAAACATTTTTGGCCAAATAAGAATTTTTTTGCAAATTTTTGGTGTGTCTTTCGTTCCCTTTGATACACACACACGACACTTACCGACGAGCTTAAGGGTCAGCACGCAGTGAGGCATCGTCCACTTGATGTCATAGTCATCTGTGGCTGTGATGTAATAACCAGACAGCAGGTACATCTGTGAACGTACAGAGCAGCAGTGCCAAGGGGGTGGGAGGATTCTGACAAGCAGCAACATACACATAACCGGGAAGAAATGTGCAAGAACAATTATAAAGAACAGGTGCTGGTAGGGGGCTATGTTTTTGGAGACTGTGACCTGTTTGGGGCATCTCAAGTCAGTGAGCGTAGAATACATAGGACGTTACATATACACATATCAGAAATAGGAATGCACAGCTCTGCTCTTATCAGTATCATGCAGGAGCTGCTGGAGGCTATTTATAAATATCTGCCGATTAAAATTAGCACCCAACCATGTGCTCATCCCCCCCCCCTCAACTGCAGCTGACCCCCCCCCCCCCCCCCACACACACACACACACACTCCCCTGACATTTACATGAGCTCACATGGAGCAGTAGTGAGGAGTATGGAGCTTGGCACACCTGTTCAGAGCAAGGCTGACCTCTGCAGATCCTCATTCACCTTCTACAGAGCATTGCTTCCTTTCATCTCGCAGACAATCATCCCAACCCTTACTCTGCAGAACATTCAGCCCTCGCCCTTCCTACGCAGAGCACAGCGCCTAGAGTCACTCGCCCATCCTTACCCCTCCCCGCACAGGGCCCCCCCATCCCGGGCAGAGGACCTACTTACCATCTGAAAGCAGAAGCTGGTCAACACCGCAGTGACCGTCCGTCCCATGAGTCGTAGGATGAGGAACTGCAGCACGATGCAGAGCAAGGCATGGTACAACTGGGGTCCTTCAAGGTCACAAGGGGAGATTGGGAGGGGCAGCAGAAAACAAAAAGTACATGTACGTTATATATACGCACACACAGAACAATCACAAATGTATGTATATGTGCACACACGTTAATTTGAAGGGAATGCACCTTCCAATCATAAAACAGATACAAGATGTTACCCTGCTAAGTGCTTTCACTCTACCCCTCCCTACCAGGCAGTGCACACTGCAATACTCCAGTCCATCCTGCAGTACTGCAGAGCTGTTAATTGCTGGTCGCCTCAGGGACTGAAGGGGTTAAATGTAACCCAAGCTATGAGTTCTGAGCAAAGAAACAGGTTTGGAACAGAGCTGCTCTCCCCCTCCCCCACCACATTGTCCTGAGCAGGCAGGGGGTGGCCTCAACCTCTCAGGTGAGCATGGGGAGAGGGAAGGGCAGGATTAGATACCAGCGGCTACACACACACGAAAAGGGTACTCTACATGTGGCACAGGAAGGGGTTAATGCTGCCAATGTACAGTGGGATCCCAAGAAATTACCCATGTAACACCTGTTGTGCCAATGTCATCAACTGTGCCAAGGCCGTTTACCTCATTAGAACCACCGGGCGGCCATATTTGAGAGTCCTGAACAACAAACTAGAAAAACTATTTCACAATGAAGTATGTAAATCTGGAATAAATGAAACGCTGTTCCCAAGCCAAGCACGTTCTCGCTGAATATAAGCCGGTGAGCAGGAAGGATCACGGTGTAAAGCATTAAACATCGACCAACACAAGGTGTTGATCACAAATAAGTGGGGGAAATTACTGTGCCACGGGCTTCCTTGGTGTTTACAACAATCTGCCTTGATCCCAATTCCTACCAATTGCCAGCCCTCCAGCGTCTGTCTGAGCTGCACAGTGTTACAGAAAATTCCCTTTGCAAACATTTTTCGGGAAATGTATTGAGGCCAGACGGGAGTGTTTTAACGTTCCAGAAAATCCAGCAATTTGTGCGAACTTCCTGGACGTGGAATTTGCAAATGTTCCTTATGATCTCGCCAGGCGCAGGCGGCGTTCACCCCGTCCCTACACCGAGAGAGGGGCTTCTGGTGAAACAGAGAGAGCGAGCGTGCAGATTCTAATCTGTGGATGTGGCGGAGCTGCTCACGCTTCACCCATCTCTTTCCTGTGACATAACGCTTGGGCAGACCGTGCCAGAAAACAGGTGTCTGGCACGGACGGCTGCCAAGCAGGTGCTGGGGAGGGAGGAGCGTAAGCAGCAGGCAGTGCCAGTCTGCGCCCTTAACAGCAGGCTGCTCCGCTCACATCTTTTCTGCGCCCTGAGGGGACGATTATTCTACAGACTTAGTGGAAGTTTACTCTGTGATTAATATTCTCCTCCAGCATGATCTCCAAACACACAGGAGGCGACACGAGGAGAATTCACTTCTAACAGCGAATGAGCTGCCTACCAAGCCTGCCCCACGGCACCCGCTCTGCACTCCCATCACAGCCGCCTTGTAATTCAAATGTACAAAATAAATCAGGGCTGGCCAACTCCAGTCCTCAAGGGCCACCAACAGGTTAGGACTTTAGGATATCCCTGCTTCAGCGCAGGTGGCTCAGTCAATGACCAAGTCACCTGTGCTGAAGCAGGGATATCCTGAAAACCTGACCTGCTACTGGCCCTTGAGGACCGGAGTTGGTTGGCCAGCGATAGTAAATGTTACACGGGGATATACCAGCTGTAAAGTGTCTCCAAAGATTAGGATGGCACAAAGTTACTCAGCCTCCTTAACGCGAGCTTGCCACAAAGCCAGACTGCAAACCTCCAAGCCACAGCTATGTAGAGGAAAGATCTGGAAATAGTCATGTGTCTCTCCAGAAACAACCTACAACCACGCTGTCTGCCCCTTACGGCCGTGAATCCACATTTACATCTCACGAACTGCCCCACGCGACGATTTGCAAGTAAATTAAAAGTGTGCCCCCGTGACCTCCATTGCAAGGCATTCCTGAAGCTCACAACGCTGTGTAATATCTATACAATTACTGCAGCACAGTTGCTATGGAACTGGCTAATTTTTCTGTTTTACCCCTGAAAGTGGATGCAAGTATTAGTTAATGCGCTCCAGGGATCTGACAAACAGCGACACGACCATAACAAATTGGTGCTGCAGGGTGTCTTGATCTCTTTATAAACGCTGGCACAGGTATCAGGTCTGGCATCAATTGTTTCTCTTTTTAATTTCAGTGTGGTCAGTCTGGAGCTGGCAAGAACATCATTTGTATAGTGAGGCTGGACTCCTTCCCCTGCCTGGTCCCTCCTGGCTCAGTACGCTGAGCATCCTCTGTATATTTGGCTTTCCAGTTACATACATGGGTCTCTCTCCTCCCCCCCCCCCCCCCCAGCTGTCACCGGACGGGAGCACACCGAGGGACTCGTATTAACCCCTTCTCTTCCCGAGGGGTCCACAATACATTGCTGAGTAGTAATGGTGCCTCTGAAATCTTCCTGCAGCTCGGGAGGAATAACGATACCCAAATAATTGTATGTTTGGAACAAATGTTTGAGGGCACGCAAGTTATCCAAACCTTCTCGTGAGGACGTGGGGAGCAATCTTGGACATGTCATGTCCAAGTTTGTGATGGTATCTGGCAGGTTGCATAAACTCCTGTCGAATCTGCACCAATCTGCTCTTTCACCCTCGCAAGCAGAGCTGCCGGTACAACCCCACACCCTCCAACAAAATAAGCAGCAAGCACAGACAGGTGAAGCCCACAGTGCTCCCCCCCATAACCCCTAGCGTGACCCACCCTCCACCTCAACGTACCAAAGTTGAAGTAAGCGATGCAGATCCCGGTCACGGTGTTAAACAGGTGGCTGTAGCAGGGCCACTTTTGAAAAAGAAAGTATCGCTGGAATAAGGCCAAGGGGTATCCTGGGGAGAGAGCAACATTAGTAAGGCGGCAGAGAGAAGGTAGCTGCAGGGCAGCAGGTAGCTGGGCAAAGCAGGGGACGCCTGGGGGCTGGATGGAGAGGGTTAGGTCTGGGCAGAACAGAGGACTGGGATGTCTGGGGGAAATGGGGGTAGGGAAGGTGTCTGGGGAAAATGGAGGGGGAAGAGATGTCTGGTGAGAATATGGGGGGGAGAGAAGAGATGTCTGGGGAGAATTGGGGGGGGGGGAAGAGATGTCTGGGGAGAATGGGGGGGTAGAGATGTCTGGGGAGAATTGGGGGGGAAGAGATGTCTGGGGAGAATGGGGGGGTAGAGATGTCTGGGGAGAATTGGGGGGGGGAAGAGAATGGGGGGCTTCTAGAGCCAGTATAAAGCCTCTAGGTGTACTTGGTCATTACAAACTGCATCACAACAGTGACCCAT
This sequence comes from Ascaphus truei, assembly GCF_040206685.1. Classification (NCBI taxonomy): domain Eukaryota; kingdom Metazoa; phylum Chordata; class Amphibia; order Anura; family Ascaphidae; genus Ascaphus; species Ascaphus truei. Next base: position 152,008 of record NW_027457172.1, on the reverse strand, counting down.
TCCCCATGAATGACTTCCCCCCTCTCAATTCCAAACACTCCCTTAGACTCCCCTAACTCCCCCACACATGTGCGGTAATAACCTCCGCCCAGCCCCGGCCTCCTCTCTCACCGATTAATATAGACAGGATGAGCCGCAACGCAGGCTCCGAGGCCCCCAGCGCCTCAGCAGCCCCGTGCAGGAAGGACCCTGCGGCCGCCGCCATGTTTCTGTCTCCCGGCCTGAAACCAAGCGCCTACCCCCCTCCCTGCCCAACCACGCCCCGAAGCACGACCGTGCGCGAGAGACCCGCCTATCTCTATGGGGATTGGTTAAGGAAAGGTGAGGCGTGAGATGGTGGAGCTGCGCGTGAGAGTGAGGGGAGGGCGCGAGGAAGGGGCGAGGCTACGCGTGACGAAACCTGTGACCGTTGGCCACCACAGCAACGGACAAGGCCTCCAGGGAGGTTCCCGCCTTTTCTAAGGGGGCGTGGCCTGGCGCGTATTGGACGGCAGGTGATGGGGCCAGGGTTACTATAGGTCATCACGTGGTGCAGGTGGCTGGCTGAGAGGGGATTCTCGGTCACGTAGTTACAGTGAGGCGACAAGGGTCAGGGTTATGGAGAAGGCAGCTAAACTAGGTCATGTTTTTATAATGGGTTATTTATGTTATTTATTTACAGGAGCAACGACATGAGTATTATGACTAAAGGAAACAGGTTTTTGGGGTGTACTAAATAAATGACAATTACATGACCCACATTATTGCGAAATCAACCAGGAGAGGAGTATTACTGTAATATCAAACAATGTGATGTAATAACAAATATTACAGTCCGGGAACATTGGGGAAACGGAGATCATAATAGGCACTCATTTGAAATAAAGGATCTAAAACCAGATCACTTGTGTTCAACAGACTTCATTGTAGAAAGGATGATATTGGTAATCTATGGAAGGATCTGCTAGGAGTAAGTTAGGATGGGGTTTTTGCAGAACAAAATAAGGAAGATCAACGCTTGTTAGAAAAGCACACTTGTTAGGATGACCCTTAGGTAATACTTGTAAAAGAAACATGTTTAAACCAGTGTGGTGAAAGAAACAGAGAGGGGAAGTCATAGAAAGGAAGTGGCAGGCGTTTAGATTGCTAAAGTCAAAAGGGACGGAGGCATCGTATCACAATTATACGGAAATGTAAGAAAAGGGCAATCGGATTAGCAAAAAATGAAAACGAGAAAAGGATTGCGATAGAAAGTAAGATCAAGAAAACAAGCGGGGGACACGCGCGCTCAGCTCGAAAGTATGTGTGGGTGCACTAGGGGTTAATAACTTAAAGCAAGAAAACAAAGGTAACCAGAGCCAGGGTCACTCCTGAGAGGGAGAGTAGGCTGTGGTCGAAAAGCACCCCCGCCCCCCACCCCCCCCCCCCCGGTAACATGCCTTCGCTGGTTCAGGGGTGAGCAAACTTTTTATGCCGAGCCCCCCTTTCAGCCATGACATTTCTCGGGCCCCCCCGGCTGATGTAATCAAAATCACATGAAAAAAAAACCCTTTATTAAACGGTATATAGTTTCATTAACTTGTATTGCTCAATGTATGATCCAGATAAAAAAGGTGTAAATTGCCTGTTCTCCCGTATTGTTGATAAGGTAAATAAGAGAAGGGAAAAGCGCACAAGCAAAAACGGAGCAGGAAGGACCCAAAATCAAAAATGAATTAAAAGGGCACTTTAATGTGACAAAGACCCATCCAACGCGTTTCGAACGTTACAACGTTCTTTTTCAAGGATAAAACACAGCGTACAAACATCCATTAAAATACCCTCTTACCTGTATGCAATTTCGCGCCAAAAAGCGGAACATGATGACGTCATGACGCAACGCGCGTCATTGGGCATGCGCAGGACGGTCCGGTGCCGTTCTGAGGGCAGAAACTGTCATGCAGGCAGTAAGGACATATTTGTTGTGGGCAATGCATAGAACAGACTGAACAGAAAAGTATACATAGCAATAGCTACCAAACAGATCGCTGTGACGTCAAGAGGCTAGATATATAGCGACATCAATGGGCACAAAAAAAGAAAATATAAGGTATTAAAAACAAATAGGAGAAGCATAATAAAAAGAACAATAAAGCAAATAATAAACTCCTTAATTAATTCTTAAGGAAAAAAGCAATATGATTAAAAAATACATATAACCACAACTGTGTAGAGCTGAACATAAACTGATTAAAAACAATGATTGAGATAAAGAACAAAAAATATATATAAGATGATGCTAGGAAAACAGGGAAATACAGGAAAAAACATAATAATATTACTACAAAAAAATCAATAATTAAAGATATGACAAGCATAAGGTGAAAGAAGCAACGCAGAGTTAAAGGTACTATATTTAATGTAAAGGGAGTACAAGATAATATTCATCATAACAATAAACTGCTGAATTAATTTATTTTAATTGTTTTAATTGATTTTAGTTGATCACAGAAAGTGGGTTAGTTGCCAGTCAATATTCAAACCCATAGGGAATAGCGTTTGGAGAATGAAGATCCAATACGCCTCCCTACGGTTCAAAAGATTGACACGATCACCACCTCTAGGTTTACAATTCATTAATTCAATACCCGAAAAAGAGAATTCCTGGTCCCTCCCTGATGACATTCAGAGAAGTGTTTAGAAACAGGATGATTTGTGTCTTTCAATTTTATGAGTCTTAAATGCTCTAACATCCTGACCTTAAGAGCTCTAATCGTTCTTCCTACATATCGTTTGCCGCAGCCACATGTTATAAGATATATCACAAATTGACTTTTGCAATTTATGAAGCTATTAATATAAAATTCCTTATTTTTTTCTCTATTGCCAACATGTGACTGCGGAAAAATATCCTTAAAGAAACTTTTTGCTGGCCTCATGTATTTACAAGCGCTACAGGAACCACACTTGAAGGAAACGCTGGTGATATAAGATTTACTGCTCCTGGGAATAGTTAAGTCACTGGGAGAAACATATGATCCAATTGTTCTCGCTCTACGATATACAAATTTAGGACCCGATTCAATATATTTCTTAAGGATAGGGTCCATATATAGAACGTTCCAATGTTTGGAAATAATGGAGTTAATTTTTCCACTTTGGTTATTAAACTGGGAAATAAAACATGGACATTTTTCAATAGATTTTATCTTACCATCAATATTTTGCTTGTTCGCATATTTCTCTGTACGTACACAAAGTTGAGAATTCTCCATAAAACTAGTGGGCAACAATGATGCCCTCTCCGGATTTAAGGCATTATCAAAAGCATTATCAATATAAGATTGAGTATAACCTCTATCTGAAAACCCTTTTACCAGATCCTCAGACTGAGAAAGAAAGGCACCAGGCGTGGAGCAGTTCCTTCTCAGCCTGAGGAACTGTCCCTTTGGGATAGCTTTAATCACATGAGATGGATGGCAGCTGTCCGCCCTAAGAAAAGTATTTCTTGAATTTAATTTCCTATAAACATCCGTTTGGATCAATTTATCAATATCCACAAACAATTGGAGATCCAGAAATTCAATGTGATGAGAATGAAAGTTTAATGTGAATCTAAGATTATAATTATTATCATTAATATAAGAAACAAAGGAATGAAGTGCAGTGACATCCCCTTTCCAAATTATAATAATGTCGTCCACAAATCTTTTATAAAAAACAATATTGTGACGAAAAGTGTTGGTGCTAGAAAATATAACAATTGCCACGCTCAGTAGCTCTCTGGTTGACATAAATATATATTCACTTTGTGGTGGGTGTGGGAGTTTGAGCTTGCTGGATATCTGTGTTAACCTATGTCTCTTTGGAGGCTGTGGCACCTCCCCCCAGAGCTCACTCCTCCTCCTTCACCCTTTTAACTTGGAAGGTCATTTCATTTGCTGCAGGAACAAGACCCATTATGGTTTCCCCTCTCACAGAGGTAAAAGGAAGTGTTCACAGTGTAGTGTAGGACCTGCATTATTTTGGTTATACCTTGACGTTGGTATGCAGGCTTATGACGCCTTTGGCCAAAGGGTTAACTAAATAACCAATTATTATTATTGAAGTATTTTACTTTATATGTTTTGTCAATTGGATGCAGCATTGGGCACCCCCTGTCTCTTGTTATATACAATTGCCACGCTCAGTAGCTCTCTGGTTGACATAAATATATATTCACTTTGTGGTGGGTGTGGGAGTTTGAGCTTGCTGGGTATCTGTGTTAACCTAGAGCTGAACATAAACTGATTAAAAACAATGATTGAGATAAAGAACAAAAAATATATATAAGATGATGCTAGGAAAACAGGGAAATACAGGAAAAAACATAATAATATTACTACAAAAAAATCAATAATTAAAGATATGACAAGCATAAGGTGAAAGAAGCAACGCAGAGTTAAAGGTACTATATGTAATGTAAAGGGAGTACAAGATAATATTCATCATAATAATAAACTGCTGAATTAATTTATTTTAATTGTTATAATTGATTTTTGTTGATCACAGAAAGTGGGTTAGTTGCCAGTCAATATTCAAACCCATAGGGAAGCGCGTTTGGAGAATGAAGATCCAATACGCCTCCCTACGGTTCAAAAGATTGACACGATCACCACCTCTAGGTTTACAATTAATTAATTCAATACCCGAAAAAGAGAATTCCTGGTCCCTCCCTGATGACATGATGCATTGGAGCGCTTTAGCCTATTTCTATCTTGCTACTATATACAGGTTGAAGCAGCACATGCAAAATGGTTTTTGGAGCTTATGGTTATTTTTTTATAGGGGGGACCCTTCATTTAATTTTTGATATAGTTTTTAGCTTATTTTTCCCTTTTTTGTGACCCCGCACCACCGTTGTTCACCGTTACATCCATTATGGAGGAAGCAGGGGATAACATGGAGGATTTAGAAGATATCCCAAGTACTCATTATTTTTTTAATGATTGTGATGATACACAGCGGAAGAAACAAGCCTTGCGTGTGTTTGATAACATTGTGGATTTGGATACTACTGACATTTCTGACCTCAAAATCCATTTTCAAAAGTTAGAAAGATTACTAATTCACAAGAATCGTTTGTGGTGGGACATCATAAGTCTGAAAAATTATGCAAAATGTAAAAGAATACCCAGAGGATTACGGGTTAAGAAAGCTCCCTCTTTTGGTTTTCCGGATTTGGACTTTGAGAGTAGATGGGTTGCAGTCTTAAATGACTGCTCTTTTCGCTTAATGGAGCTAACAGTGGCACAGAAAGTTAAAGAGAAAGATCAGCTGGATATCCAAATCACAGATCTTCAGAAAAATGTATACAGTTTTAAAGATTTAAAGGGTTTGAGGGAATTTGATCTTATTCTCTCCAAGACTGTAAAAGATGTTGAATGTGGTATCATGTCTAAGAAACAAAATAAATATGACAGGGACAGATATGATTATGAAAATAATCAAATTTACCATTGGCAGAGAATAAATTCCATTCAAGATAGACCAAATAAGAAGGAAAAAAACAATATTCAATTTAGAACTACTCCCAATAAGTCTATCCTAAAAACAAAGAATGTGGAATATCCTAGTGGCGAATCTGATATTTCGGATGCAGAAACTGCCTCTACTTCTCACTCTGTATCTTTTGTCAATACATTTGAAAATGATGAGCATCGTGGTCGTGGAGCCCCCTCTAGGGGAAGAGGGAGAGGTAGTCGTACCTTTAGGGGTCAGCCACCTAGATCTGGAATAGCCCCTGAACCCACCCATGATGTATATTCTTGCCATCAATCTAATAATCAACAAAGACAGCAACAACAACAAAAATCTTTCCCTTTATTTCAAAAGGACACACGAGAAACAGAAGAGGGAAGAGGGGGGGGGGGGGAGGAGGAGGAGGATAGAGGTCTGCCTCCAAAAGGAAGACATTTTGAATGACTTTTCTAATGTTCTAAATATTTCAGGAATTACTCTCTCCCCTACTGAAATGTCACTTTTGGATAAAGGCCTCAAGTTTTCACCATCTATGAACTTTGATTTGTTTGATACTACTATCGCTGTTTACAAATTTGTTCGTAAATTATCTTTGAAAAAGTTTTTTGATGATTTTATTCCAAATGTTACTAGGTCGACCGGAGATGGTGACTTCGATGGGGGGACACCACTCGTTACCGAGAGTGATGCCCCCTCATCGGACTCCGTTCCTCCGGTATCTACTGCTTTACATACATTTAATGATTTTTGTACATTACAAGACATGAATGATCTCTTGTCTGAACAGATTAGTGTTGATACTACCATACCTACTTTTTCAGAATGGAATTCGGGCCTAAAAAAGAGCTCTATCTTCTACCCAACCCATGTAAAGGTCAATTTTTAACTATGTTTGAAAATTTGGTTATCAGGGACCTTCGTCTTCTAGCTCAGGGGTTTTCTTTTTCACGTATTGATTATGATAATTTGAATCGAAATGAACGTTTAGCGTTAAAATCATTACAGGCAAATAATGCATTAGTCATAAAAAGCGCGGACAAGGGTGGTGCTGTGGTTGTGCAAAGTAGAGACAGCTATATCAGGGATGCTTTACGTCAACTTGAGGATGGCTTGTCCTACCTATTATTGCCCGCCGATCCAACGCCGCGCTTTTTGGATGCCCTTACTGAACTGGTTGACTCAGGTGTCATTATGGAAGTCCTTTCTAAGGATGAGGCTAAATACATTATACCATTACACCCTATTATTCCTATCTTCCACCATCTCCCAAAGATCCATAAGACATTGGTCGATCCTCCTGGTCGCCCAATTGTCTCCAGTATTGCATCTTTGGGAGATGGTCTGTCAAGATATGTGAATAACTTCCTTCAACCCTTTGTAAGGAAATTGCCCTCATTCATACTGGATTCTGGTGATCTTCTTTGTCAAATTAAAAATGTCACTTGGGATAATCGATATTTATGGGTAACACTCGATGTTACGTCTCTGTATTCAGTTATACAATACGATCATGGGATGGCAGGTGTTCGCCAATTTATTGAGATACCAGAAATTTCAATATTTCAGTCGGCATTTATTTTGGACGCTATTTTCTTTCTTCTCACACACAATTTTTTCACCTTCAATCACAAGTTTTATTTACAGTTAATTGGCACTGCTATGGGCACAAGCTTTGCTCCTTCTTTTGCAAATCTCTTTATGGGGTGGTGGGAAGCACTTTTTATATTTTCTAGCACCAACACTTTTCGTCACAATATTGTTTTTTATAAAAGATTTGTGGACGACATTATTATAATTTGGAAAGGGGATGTCACTGCACTTCATTCCTTTGTTTCTTATATTAATGATAATAATTATAATCTTAGATTCACATTAAACTTTCATTCTCATCACATTGAATTTCTGGATCTCCAATTGTTTGTGGATATTGATAAATTGATCCAAACGGATGTTTATAGGAAATTAAATTCAAGAAATACTTTTCTTAGGGCGGACAGCTGCCATCCATCTCATGTGATTAAAGCTATCCCAAAGGGACAGTTCCTCAGGCTGAGAAGGAACTGCTCCACGCCTGGTGCCTTTCTTTCTCAGTCTGAGGATCTGGTAAAACGGTTTTCAGATAGAGGTTATACTCAATCTTATATTGATAATGCTTTTGATAATGCCTTAAATACGGAGAGGGCATCATTGTTGCCCACTAGTTTTATGGAGAATTCTCAACTTTGTGTACGTACAGAGAAATATGCGAACAAGCAAAATATTGATGGTAAGATAAAATCTATTGATAAATGTCCATGATTTATTTCCCAGTTTAATAACCAAAGTGGAAAAATTAACTCCATTATTTCCAAACATTGGAACGTTCTACATATGGACCCTATCCTTAAGAAATATATTGAATCGGGTCCTAAATTTGTATATCGTAGAGCGAGAACAATTGGATCATATGTTTCTCCCAGTGACTTAACTATTCCCAGGAGCAGTAAATCTTATATCACCAGCGTTTCCTTCAAGTGTGGTTCCTGTAGCGCTTGTAAATACATGAGGCCAGCAAAAAGTTTCTTTAAGGATATTTTGCCGCAGTCACATGTTGGCAATAGAGAAAAAAATAAGGAATTTTATATTAATAGCTTCATAAATTGCAAAAGTCAATTTGTGATATATCTTATAACATGTGGCTGCGGCAAACGATATGTAGGAAGAACGATTAGAGCTCTTAAGGTCAGGATGTTAGAGCATTTAAGACTCATAAAATTGAAAGACACTAATCATCCTGTTTCTAAACACTTCTCTGAATGTCATCAGGGAGGGACCAGGAATTCTCTTTTTCGGGTATTGAATTAATTAATTGTAAACCTAGAGGTGGTGATCGTGTCAATCTTTTGAACCGTAGGGAGGCGTATTGGATCTTCATTCTCCAAACGCTATTCCCTATGGGTTTGAATATTGACTGGCAACTAACCCACTTTCTGTGATCAACTAAAATCAATTATAACAATTAAAACAATTAAAATAAATTAATTCAGCAGTTTATTGTTATGATGAATATTATCTTGTACTCCCTTTACATTACATATAGTATCTTTAACTCTGCGTTGCTTCTTTCACCTTATGCTTGTCATATCTTTAATTATTGATTTTTTTGTAGTAATATTATTATGTTTTTTCCTGTATTTCCCTGTTTTCCTAGCATCATCTTATATATATTTTTTGTTCTTTATCTCAATCATTGTTTTTAATCAGTTTATGTTCAGCTCTACACAGTTGTGGTTATATGTATTTTTTAATCATATTGCTTTTTTCCTTAAGAATTAATTAAGGAGTTTATTATTTGCTTTATTGTTCTTTTTATTATGCTTCTCCTATTTGTTTTTAATACCTTATATTTTCTTTTTTTGTGCCCATTGATGTCGCTATATATCTAGCCTCTTGACGTCACAGCGATCTGTTAGGTAGCTATTGCTATGTATACTATTCTGTTCAGTCTGTTCTATGCACTGCCCATAACAAATATGTCCTTACTGCCTGCATGACAGTTTCTGCCCTTAGAACGGTACCGGACCGTCCTGCTCATGCGCAATGACGCGCATTGCGTCATGACGTCATCGTGTTCCGCTTTTTGGCGCGAAATTGCATACAGGTAAGAGGGTATTTAATGGATGTTTGTACACTGTGTTTTATCCTTGAAAAAGAACGTTGTAACGTTCGAAACGCGTTGGATGGGTCTTTGTCACATTAAAGTGCCCTTTTAATTCATTTTTGATTTTGGGTCCTTCCTGCTCCGTTTTTGCTTGTGCGCTTTTTCCTTCTCTTATTTACCTTATCAACAATACATTGGAAGCTGCACGGCCTGCCTACCACTTCAAGGGAATGTGAGTATTATATTGTTCAGGGGAACCTGCCAATGAGACTGATGGTGGGTGGGCGAGTACCATCTACCCCCTGTCTTCAGGAGGATAGTACCCAGACCATTGGATATTAAGTACTAATATCATTACTCATTCATTATACCTTGTTTAGTGGTTTGGCA